>NW_016829485.1:499096-555833 GCF_001698545.2 Rhinopithecus bieti | reverse complement strand
CGCCCGGCCTTGTTTTGTTTTTTTGAGACAGAGTCTCACTCTGTCCCCCAGGCCAGAGTGCAGTGGCGCGATCTCGGCTCACTGCAAGCTCCGCCTCCCTGGTTCAGGCTATTCTCCTGCCTCAGCCTCCTGAGTAGCTGGGACTACAGGCGCCCGCCACCACACTCAGCTAATTTTTTTTGTATTTTTAGTAGAGACAGGGTTTTACCATGTTAACCAGGATGGTCTTGATCTCCTGACCTCGTGATCTGCCCATCTCGGCCTCCCAAAGTGCTGGGATTACAGGCGTGAGCCACCACACCCGGCCCAGTTCAGGACTGTTAAGTATATTCACACTGTTTTGCAACCATCATCACTATCCATCTCCAGAACTTTTTCATCTTGCAAAACTCTGTACCCATTAAATACTAACTCTCTAATTCTCCCTTTCCCCAGCCCCAGGCACCCACCATTCTACTTTCTGTCTCTATGAATTCAGCTACTCAGGTACCTCACATAAGTAGAATCACACAGTATTTGTCTTGTGACTGGCTTATTTCACCTGGCATAAATATAAAAAAAAGTCCTCAAGGTTCATCCATGTTGTGGCATGTGACAGAGTTTCCTTTTTTAAAAATAAATTATTTTCAATATTTTTTTAAGATTAGTCAAATGCAGTAGTGAGAAGAGAGAAAAGAGTAGAATAAGCAGTTAGACCTGTAACTGAACAATCGAGATAACTTACTACCTTCAGACCAGCCTTCCTTCCTTTGTAAGGCTGAGTAATGTTCCATCGTTCGGAGAGATCACATTTTGCTTATCCATTCACCTGGCCATGAACACTCGGGCGGCTTCAGCTCTTGCCCATCGTGAAAGGCACAAGGTAGTGCTATTTTTAATGATTGGAGGAATCTCCACAGTTTTTCACAGCAGCTGCACCACTTTACATTCCCACCAACAGTGCACAAAGTTTCCAGTTTTCCGCACAGTCATCTCATCTTTAATAGGGATAACAGTAACTACTCCACCTAGAAGTGCCATGTATTAATATTAATAGTAGTATCCTGCTGACTGACGGTTTAGTTTATGTCTCCTCCTATAAGAATGTCAACTCCCAAGGACAGGGTTCTTGCCTGTCTGGTTCATTATTAAATTCCCAGCACCAAGAACCGTGACTAGCACATAGTAGGAACTCAGAGATATTTGCTGAATTATCAGACTACTCAGAACACAGGCTTTTCACAAAAGGTGCTCCAGAGATGAGATATATGTTTATTAGCTCTCTGCAATTAAAAGAGCTATTTCATTCATTTTCATGGTCTTTGTGAATTCTGAAAATATATCCCAGCACTGGCCATTGCTGCATGGTATAGAAAACAGTCTGGGGAAAGGAGGAACCTGCAACACCATTTTAGTAAGATTTCCACAATTTTCTGTCAATCTTAAAGTCAAGAGGGCTTTAATAAGATTGGTGCCTATCTACAACAGTGAGGTTGTTGCAATACAATACAATACAATATTGTATTATTTGCAATACAATCTCAATCCCAGTAAAGTGTCCCCACATTTTTTTGCCATTGTCTTTAATTACCCAATTTGAAAAACTTAATCTCCTTGGCCTTCAACCCCCAGGGGCCTTGAGAACCAATGGTCTAGGGAAGCACAGTTCCGCGGTCTCACAGTTTTGGTGCCCTCTTCAGGTGTCTGAAGACAAAATCTCATGCACTTTCCTAGATTCCTCAGTTAATCTGAGATTACACCCAAGCAGAAGATTAACACTGTTCCTTGGAAGCCAGCGAGGCAGGAACCCATCACAGGGGCCCAGCCCAGAAGACAGCCCATTCTGTCTGGATGTTCTCTCTGCCCACCAGAACTCGGCTCCATGAAGTTTCAGTGCTTCTCAGCCACATACACATCTGAGCACAGGAGTTCTTCTCAGCATCCTTTCAGGAAGGCTCGTGGAGTGCAGGGAAAGCGGAGCATCACAGACTCCCCTGACCTTGTAAAAGGAACTAGAGCTTCTCAGAAGATACATTTTGATTCAAAGTTTTTAGAGGGTCCATCTTGGACCAGACAAATAAGAGAAAAACAGGACCAAAAGATAAAGGACACTGATACCTCCAGCTTTGAAATGTCTAAGAAATAAGAAGCACTGATGGATCGATGAGAGGCGATAAACGGACATGTGATAAAGCACGTACAGTGAAAGGTTAACCGTGGATCCCAGGAGGTGGGTTTACACCTAAGCCACTGTATATCCTTTCAACATTTTTGTATATTTGAAATTTTTCATACTAAAATGTTGAAAAGTATTTTGAAAATTCAAAACATAAGAAATAAATTTTAAAAGCCTTGACTATTAGAGAACTCTACAGATTTCCAAATGATTTTAATGGCATTTTCCCTTAATTTTGTGTATAAGGAATGCTTTTAAAAAAATACTACTTTTATTTTCTCTTCAAATATTACTAAGTATTCCTAAATAACCTACACCATCTGGCTCTTCAAAACCATACAAACTGGTAGTACTGCCAAAGAGAAGTGTCATTTTCAGACCTGGAGTTCCCCACCATGAGAGCTGGTACCTAACAGGGCCACATTCCACCTGGCCTAGAAATGACCTTAGAACAAAACAAACTGAGCATACTCTCACCAAATCATACAAAAAAAAAATGTTTTAATAAGAATAACTTGCTAGTTCAAGAGACAAGTAGAACCTATAAGATGTGTTGTTTCCTTCTCATCTAACCTGAAGGACACATGTGATTGACAAGATTTCCCACAGTAATATCAAATTACCACCTATGACAAAAACGGATGCCAAAGTGATTCACTCTGGGAAAGGCTGGGGTTCCTTGCAACCACAGGCAAAGAGCTGCCTAGTCATACTATTAGTATAGAGACAATAGTATTTTCTTATCTTGATTTTGATTGGCTTGAAAAAAAAAGAATAACGTTATTTTGGTAAATTTTCAAAAAGACAAAATTTAAACAGAATCCACCCTACATAAAACTACAGAGTTACTTGTGGGTGAAGAAAATGGGATAGGATGCCCCCTCTTCCTCTGAGAATTCTGTCACTTCCAGTGTCCTGAAGGAGTACTGGTTGGATTTTAGAATGCCACTCCACAACGTGAAGCACGTGAGAGTTGATAAGGAAAATCGCAGCTGAACAACACCAGAAAGTTCTTCCTGATTATTCCCCCTGCTCTAGCCACACAAGAGCAGACGATGCTCCACAGTTCAGGCGCCTTGATAGTCCAGAAACGTACAGATAATTTCCCTAAAGACAAATGAGGACAAAAAGGGTGGGCTAAAAAAACATTTTTTAATGGGTGAAAACTTCTCAAATTTGGCAAAAAACATAAGTCTACGAATTCAAGAGGCTAAACAAACTTGAAACAGAATAAACCCAGAGATCTATGCCAAGACACATTATACACATTATTCTGAAAGATGAAAAAGTTTGAAACCAACCAGAGAAAATATCACCTCACCTATACAGGAGAAAGATAATTCAAATGACAATGGGCTTATCATCAAAACCGCAACGGCCAGAGGAAGTAGCAAAACATTCTTCAAGTGAAGAAAGAAAAGAACTGTCAACCCTGAATTCTATATCTGGTGAAGTTATCCTTTGGGAATGAAAGGAAAATTGACACATTCTTACTTGAAGGAAAACTAACAGAATCTGTCACCAGCAGACCTACCCTAAAAGAATGGCTAGAGGGAGTTCTCTAACTAGAAGGGAAATGATCAAAGAAGTCAACTCAAAATATTAGAAAAGAAGAACAAAAGAAACAGTAAAAATATGTGTAAGTATAAAAAACTTTCCTTCTCCTCTCGGGTTTTCTCAATCACGTTTGATGGCTGAGGCAAAAACTAACACCATCTGTTATAGTTCTCAATGTATATAGAAGACATATTCAAGAAGATTATAAACTGGAGAGAGTAAGGGACACAGAGGGAGGCAAGGGTTCTACATTTCATTTGAACTGGTAAAGTGACACCACCAGTAGATGGTAATTATATAAATATATATATTACTTATTATACATACATATATACATATATGCAAACATACACCTAGAGCAACCATTTAAAAAGCTATACAAAGAGATACATGCAATCAAAAACATAGAGGCCAGGTGCAGTGGCTCACACCTGTAATGCTAGCACTTTGGGAGGTTGAGGTGGGTGGATTGCCTGAGCTCAGAGGAGCTTGAGAACAGCCTTGGCAACACCGCAAGACCCCATCTCTACAAAAAAAAAAACAAAAAATTAGCCAGGTGTGGTGACGCATTCCTGTGGTCCCAAGCTACTCAGGAAGCTGAGATGGGAGGATTACTTGAGCTTGGGAGGCAGAGGTTGCAGTCAGCCAAGATCACACTACTGCACTCCAACGTGGGTGACAGGGTGAGACCCCATCTCAAAAAACTATGTGTGTGTATGTATATATACACACACACATACATACACACACATATGTCAAACTGGAATTCTAAAACGTGTTCAAGTAAATCATAGGAAAAAGAAAACAAAAAGCCAAACTGAAAAGAAAAAAAAAAAAAAAAGGAAATGTCAGACCTAAGCCGCTATTATAATCAATAATGACTTTTTTTTTTTTTTTTTTTTTTTTTTTTTTTTTTTTTTTTTTGGTGTGACTGCTGAGTCCTCACCCTATCACCTGTAGGCTGGAGTGCAGTGGCATATCTCTGCTCACTGCAACTCTCCTCCCAGGTTCAAGGTGATGTCTCCTGCCTTGCCTCCCAAGTAAGCTGGGGATTACAGGCATGCTGCCACCACGCTCAGCTGATTTTTGTATTTTTAGTAAGAACAGGGTTTCACCATGTTGGCCAAAGCTGGTCTTGAGCTGGTCTTGAACTCCTCATCTCAGGTGATCCCACCAGCCTCGGCCTCCCAAAGTGCTGCGATTACAGGCGTGAACCACTGTGCCTGGCCGATAATCACCTTAAATGTAAAAGGTCTAAATATAAATGTTAAATATTAAAAGATTGGCAGAGTAGAATTTAAAAATTATACATGACCCACCTAGATGCTGTCTACAAAAAACTCACTTCAAATACATGTACGTGATATTTGAACATATTGGCTGAAGGTAAAAGGATGAAAAAGATATATCATGCAAACATTAATAAAAAGAAAGCAGGTGTGGCTATATTAATAAAAGAGCTACAGTAAACTTCAGAGCAAAGAAAATTACCAGAGACAGCTATCATACAACGATTAAAGGGTCAATTCATCAAAAAGACATAGCAATTCTAAATGTATATGCACCAAAGCTGCAAAATACGTGATTCCAGCAACAACAGAGCTGAGACAGAGAAAAATAACAATTACAGTCAGAGAACTCAATGTCTTTCTCCCTTGTTAATAATTAACGAACCAAAAAATCAGCAAGTATAGAGAAGAACTCACTGCCACCATCAACCAACAAGGTCTAAGAAAGATTACAGAACACTCCCTCCAACAGCGTAATATTCATGTTTTTCAAGACCCCACAGAAAATTGTAGTAGGCTGAATCACTGACCCCCAGAGATATCCAGGTCCTAATCCCTAGAACTTGTGAATGTTAACCTATATGACAAAAGGAACTCTGCAAATAGAATTAAGAATTTTAGATTAAAAAAAAAAATAGATGGACAGGGAGGCACGGTGGCTCATGCCTGTAATTCCAACACTTTGGAAGGCTGAGGTGGGCAGATCGCTTGAGCTCTGGAGTTCAAGTCCAGCTTGGGCAACATGACAAAACCCCATCTCTATGAAAAATACAAAAATTAGCCAGGTATGGTGACGTGCACCTGTAGTTCTAGCTATTCAGGAGGCTGAGGTGGGAGGTTTGAGCTGGGGAGGTGGGAGGTTGCAGTTAGCTGAGATCACACCACTGCACTCCAGTCTGGGCAACAGAGCCAGACCCTGTCTCAAAAAGAAAAGAAAAAGCATTTTAGATGGAGATGATTATCCTGGATTATCCAGAGGATCTAAATGCAATAAAACATGTCCATATAAGAAGAAAGCAGGGGAGATGTGACACAGAAGAAGGCGATGTGATGACTGAAGCAGAATGCTAGGCTGCTGGGTTTGAAGATGGAGGGAGGGGTCATGGGCAAAGAAATGCAGCTCTAGATGCTGGGAAAGGGAAGAAAATGCATTCTCTCCTCCAGACGGAGCACGGCCCGTTGGACACCTTTATTTTGGCCCAGTGAAGCTGATTTTAGACTTCTTACTTCTAGAACAGAACAAGAATAAATGTGTGTTATTTTAAGCCACAAAATGTGTGGTAACTTGTTACAACAGCCTCAGGAAACGAATACAGAACTAGGGTGCAGCTATAACAAATACCTAAAAATGTGGAACCAGCTTTCAAATTGTAAGGGACAGAGGCTGGAAGAATTTTGAACACGACGATACAGAAAGCCTAGATTCCCTCAAACAGATTATAGAAATGTGGATGTTAAAAACTCTACCACTGGCCAGGCACAGTAATCCCTCACACCTGTAATCCCAGCACTATGGGAGGCCGAGGCAGGCAGGTCACAAGGTTGGGAGATCGAGACCATCCTAGCCAACATGGTGAAACTCTGTCTCTACTAAAATACAAAAATTAGCTGGGCATGCTGGTGCGCGCCTGTAGTCCCATCTACTCGGGAGGCTGAAGCAAGAGAATTGCTTGAATCTGGGAGGTGGAGGTTGCAGTGAGCTGAGATTGTGCCGCTGCACTCCAAGCTGGCAACAGGGTGAGACTCCATCTCAAAAAAAGACTGCCACTGAGGACTCAGGAGAAGTGAGGAGCAGAGTAGAGAAAGTCTGTATCATCTTAGAGAATACCTCCATCTTCATAAGCACACTGTTGGTAGAAAAATGGACATTATAAAGGTACTACTGTTAGGACTCAAAGAAATGAGCTACCTCTTTTTGGAAACTATTATATACTAGCAGAAAGCATAGCTGAATTATCTCCTACAACTGTGTGAAAAGCAGAACGTGTAAGTGATGAACTTGGATATTTAATTGAGGCAATTTCCAAGCAGAGTGTTAAAGGTGCAACCTGGTTTCTTCTTGTTGCTTATAGTTAAATGCAAAAGAGAGAAATTAAAAGTATTATGCAAAAGGAACCAGGACTTAATTTGGGAAATTCTGAGCCTGTATGGATGGCAAAATACAATAAAATTCAGAGATTCACTGGCAGGAAAAAGTGCTCTAAGCAAAGACAAAGGTGTGGCTGGCCAATGTTTTCCTAGTATGTTGGAAGAATTAAAAGATCAGAGTATTCATTCACACAGAAAGCTCTTTGAAGAGATTTAAGCCTGTCACTCATGAATCCCCTCAACCCACTCAGCAGAAGCCAAGAATAGAAACAGAACTGCACAGGTAAGATCAATGGAGGGCCCTCTTGTCCACCGTGAAATCCCTGTGAAATACAAAGGAGACGCACAAGGTTTTCGAGGATGTTATAAAAGTAGAAACTCCACTAGCTTGGAATGAAAAAGACTCACTCCTATCAAATTTCCGCTAAGTTTTTTTTTTAAGAGATAGCAAAGCCCATTCTCAAATTCATAATGGCAAGTCAAAGGAATCAGAATAGCTAAAACAATTTTGAAAAAAGACTGATTGGAGGAATTATTCTCCTCAATTTCAAGGCTTACATAACTGCATTATTCAAGACTGTGGTGTTGGCAGAGGGATAGACACATAGATCCACAGAACAGAAGAGAGAACTCAGAAGAGCCCACACTCACAGAGCCAAGTGACTGGGACTGCAGGCATGCACCACCACACCCAGCTAATTTTTGTATTTTTTTGGTAAAGACAGGATTTCACCATGCTGGTCGGGCTGGTCTCAAACTCCTGACCTCAAGTGATCTGCCTGCCTTGGCCTCCCAAAGTGCTGAGGTGTGAGCCACCATGCCCGGCCTAGCCAAGTGGTTTTTGACAAAGGTGTAAAAGCGGTCCAATGGAGAAAAGATATT
The DNA here is from genome assembly GCF_001698545.2 of Rhinopithecus bieti. Classification (NCBI taxonomy): domain Eukaryota; kingdom Metazoa; phylum Chordata; class Mammalia; order Primates; family Cercopithecidae; genus Rhinopithecus; species Rhinopithecus bieti. The sequence continues at coordinate 547,862 of NW_016829485.1, read as the reverse complement.
CTTTCGAATAAATGTTGCTGCAGTAATTGGCTATTCATATGCAAAAGAATGAACCTTGACCTAAACCTCACATTTTATACAAAATTAACTCAAAGTAGACAGTAAGTTTAAATGTAAAACTATAAAACTTCTAGAAGAAAACATAAGACAAAAATCTATGAGAGCTAAGTATTGGTAATGACTGAGAATCCACAGACATGACTGAGAATCCATAAAAGAAAAAAATCAATACATTGGACATCAAAATTAAAAACTTTTGCTCTGCAAAGCATTATAAAGGATGAAAAGAGAAGCTACAGACTGGGAGAAAATCTCGAAAGATCCTGTCTCAAAAACAAACAAACAAGCCAAACAATACCAAAGGCTGGCAAAGATGTGGACAATCTGCATCTCTCATACATTGCTGCTGGGAACATAAAATGTTATAGCCCTCTGGAAAATAATTTGGCAGTTTCTTATAAAACTAAACATACACGGCCAGGTGCAGTGGCTCACGCCTGTAATTCCAGTACTTTGGGAGACCGAGGCAGGTGGACTGCCTGAGTTCAGGAGTTCGAGACCAGCCTGGGCAACACAGTGACACCCCATCTCTACTAAAATACAAAAAATTAGCCGGGCATGGTGGCAGGCGCCTGTAGTCCCAGCTACTCGGGAGGCTGAGGCAGGAGAATTGCTTGAACCCAGGAGGCGGAGGTTGCAGTGAGTCACAATCGTGTCACTGCACTCCAGCCTGGGCAACAGAGTGAGACTACGTCTCAAAAAAACAAAACAAAACAAAAACAAAAAACAAACTAAACATACACTTACTATGTGATCTGGCAATATCACGTGGGCATTTATCCCAGAGAAATTAAAATGTATGCCCACTCAAAAACCTGAACATGAATGTTCACAGCAACTTTACTTGTAATATCCTAAGCCTGGAAACAACCAAAGTGCTACAATAGGTGGATGGAGAAATAAACTGTGACACATCCATACCATGGAATATTATCTAGCAATAAAAATGAATGAACTATTGATACATACAACAGCCTGGTTGGATTGTAAGGGCATTAAGCTGAATTTTAAAAAACCCCAAAACCACCCCAGTCTCAAAAGGTTACATATTATATAATTTGACATATGTAACATTTCAGAATGATAACATCACAGAGGTGGAAAATGGATTAGTCATTGTTTGGGGTTTAGGGTGGTTGAAGAGAGGACAACTAGGGTAGTATCAGGGAGCCTGAGGCCTTTGTGGTGATGGAACAGTTCCGCATCTTGATTGCAGTGGTGACTACATCAATCTATGCATGACACAGAACTATACACACACCTCATACCAATGTCAGCTTCCTGATTTTGATACTGTATTGGTTACGTAAGATATAACATAAGATGTAACCAGTGTGAGGAAATGAGTGAAGGGCAAGTGGAACCTTTATGTACTGTTATCTTTGCAACTTTCTGTGAATCTACGAATTAGTTCAAAATGAAGTTAAAAAAAAAAATTAGGTGAGGCATCGTGGCTCACGCCTGTAACCTCAACACTCAGGGAGAGTGAGGTGGGAGGATAGCTCTACAAAAAATAAAAAGAAATTAGCCAGACATAGTGAGGCATGTCTGTGGTCCCAGCTACTGGGAAGGCTGAAGTGGGAGGATCATTTGAAGCCTAGAATCTGAGGCTGCAGTGAGCTATGATGGTACGACTGTATCCCAGCATGGGTAACAGAGCAAGACGCTGTCAAAAAAAAAAAAAAAAAAAAAAACTTAAAAATTATCTTTATATTGCATAAGGCAAGGAAAAACCAAATGTTTCCTGTACCCTTGTGACCAGAGAGAAGGACTTGCACATCTGACCTCCAGTCATACAGGTCCTGGGAGCCATCCCAGGGAAAAGCAGCAGGACAGAGCAGAGTATCTGGCAAAGAGTTTTGGTCCTCCTGCCAGGGTGCCCTTCACAGCCTCTGAGTGGGATGTGATGAAGGTGCTAATGAATCAGCAGCCGGACTTCCAAAGGCAGAGATGTCAAGGGACATCACTGAAGGAAGATTAGGGCTTAGTCATTTAAAATGTGATACCAGACGAGCACCTGTCCAGAATGCCTAACTCTCTGTTCTCAAGGCAAGCGCCTCGCGTTTCATGCATTTCCCCCCGTATCCCTGTCACAGTGATGACACCTGCTGAAGGGAGGAGTCATTAACATTTTTAACATACAGAGAAGAATCCCAGACAAATGTTACTCTGAAGTGCTGAGTCTTACTGAACCAATTTTACATAACCATTATTATAATTCATTATAATAAAGTGTTCTACATTTTTGGGTGACGGTTAACTCTTATTTGACAAAACAGCTAATATGACAAAAGAACATTTTAAAAGACAGTTTCAAACAACACTCCAGTTGGCCTGCTCATAATAGTCAATCAATCAATAATTAATAAGTGTAAAGTGAACTAACTAAACACTTGCTGGCAGCCTTTACTGACAGGTAATTTTTTCCCTCATTATTTGAAGCAAACAAAAATGAGTAAGGATGTTTCACTTCTCTTCTTCAATGCAGATGCGGAACTTATGCCCAGATTAATTCTACAGAATTGCAAGACAAATCATGTACATAACTACAGCAGTCAAATCATCGAACCCTATGAATGATGCAAACACTGTCTTTTCTACTTTCACATATATAATCCTCACTGATTCACAACTGTATCCTATTCACATATTTTTCCATTGCACAAAAAGCAAAAACACGTGCTCATAGAGAAAAAGTAAATGAGAAGCTGGACTCAAACTCCTGGACTCAAGTGATCCTCCTGCCTCAGCCTCCTGAGTAGCTGGGACTACAGGTATCCAACACCATGCCTGGCTAATTCTGCTTCTTAAACAAAGACAAAGATGACTTGAATGCTATTAAGAGGCTTGAGTCAGTAGGTATACATGGAATACGTATACATTCCCTGAAGCGCTGTTAATGAAGTGTGACACTGCTGCAAAAATAGGTTTAAAAAAAAAAAAAAAGATCAATGGAACAGACTATAAAGCCTAAAAATAAAACCATATATTAAAAGTATTTAAAACGAGTCTCTTCAACAAATGGTGCTGGGACAATTGGACATCCACATGCAAAAGAATGAGGGTCTAGACCCCTACCTTCTTGCAATATACAAAAATTAACTCAAAATGAGTGAATGACCTAGCATAAGAGCTAAAACTAGGATGGCGGCCGGGCGCGGTGGCTCAAGCCTGTAATCCCAGCACTTTGGGAGGCCGAGGCGGGCGGATCACGAGGTCAGTAGATCGAGACCATCCTGGCTAACATGGTGAAACCCCGTCTCTACTAAAACCACAAAAAACTAGCCGGGCGAGGTGGCGGGCGCCTGTAGTCCCAGCTACTCGGGAGGCTGAGGCAGGAGAATGGCATGAACCCGGGAGGCGGAGCTTGCAGTGAGCTGAGATCCGGCCACTGCACTCCAGCCCGGGCCACAGAGCGAGACTCCGTCTCAAAAAAAAAAAAAAAAAAAAAAACAAACTAGGATGGCTATACTTTTAAAAACATACTAACAAATGCTGGCAAGGAAGTAGAGAAATTTGAACCCTCATACATCGCTGGCATGAATGGAAAATGGTTCCATTTTGTCACTGTGGAATACAATTTAGTGGCTCCCCAGAAAATTAAACATAGAACCACTAGTAATTCTACTTCTATGTATATATCCAAAGAGCTGAAAACAGGTATTCAAACAAATATGTGTACATGAATGTTCACAGCAGCATGACTTGCAATAGCCAAAAGGTGGAAACAAACCAAATGTCCATCGATGGATGAATGGTTAACAACCTGCAGTATTTCCAGACACTGGGATATTCAGGGAAGAAGAATAAACTATGAGTATGTTACAACATACATGAAACTTGAAAACATTATGTCAAGTAAAGGAAGTGAGATGCAAAAGACCACATACTGCATGATTCCATTTATGTTAAATATCAGAAAGGACAAATCTATAGAGACAGAAACCAGATTAGCCAGTGGCTCGAGGTGGGGTAAGGACCGACTGCAAACGGGAGTGAGGGATCTATCAGGAGTGATGAAATATTCTAAAATTAGATCAGGTGATGGCTGTAATTCCAAAACAAATTACAAACAAATTATTAATCTATTATTATTGAATAAAATATCTATTATTAATAAAGCCTGAAATTAAGACAATACAATATTATATATGTCATATTGTCCAAAGACATGTACATATTCACTATCACATATCCAGTGAATTGTGCACAGAAACTGTTCTGGATACAAAGGTCAAGGTATGGGATAAACTGTTAAGACAGAGTCTACGTTATGATGAAGGAAAAAAAAAATTTTTTTTTTTTTTTGAGACGGAGTTTCACTCTTGTTGCCCAGGCTGGAGTGCAATGGCACAATCTCGGCTCACCGCAACCTCTGCCTCCTGGGTTGAAGAGATTCTCCTGCCTCAGCCTCCCAAGTAGCTGGGATTACAGGCATGAGCCACCATGCCCGGCTAGTTTTTTGTGTTTTCAGTAGAGTCAGGGTTTCTCCATGTTGGTCAGGCTGGTCTCGAACTCCCGACCTCAGGTGATCCACCCACCTTGGCCTCCCAAAGTGCTGGGATTACAGGTGTAAGCCACGGAGCACAGCCTGAAATATTTATTTTTTTGAAGATTTTTTTTTTTTTTTTTTTTTTTGAAATGGAGTTTCGCTCTTGTCGCCCAGCCTGGAGTGCAGTGGCGCGATCTCGGCTCACTACAACCTCTGCCTCCCGGGTTCAAGTGATTCTCCTGCCTCAGCCTTCTGAATAGCTGGGATTACAGGCGCCTGCCACCATACCTCGTTAATTTTTGTATTTTTTAGTAGAGAAGAGGTTTCACCATGTTGGCCAAACTGGTTTTTTTCTTTTTTTTTCTTTTTTTTTTTTTTTTGAGGCAGAGTCTTGCTCTGTCACCCAGGCTGGAGTGTAGTGGTGCAGTCTCAGCTCACTGCAACCTCCGCCTCCTGGGTTCACGCCATTCTCCTATCTCAGCCTCCTGAGTAGCTGGGACTACAGGCGCCCGCCACCACGCCCGGCTAATTTTTTGTATTTTTAGTAGAGATGGGGTTTCACCGTGTTAGCCAGGATGGTTTCCATCTCCTGACCTCGTGATCCGTCCACCTTAGCCTCCCAAAGTGCTGGGATTACAGGCATGAGCCACCGCACCCAGCCCAGCCTGGTCTTGAACTCTGACCTCAGGAGTTCAAGACCACAACGCCTCAGCCTTCCAAAGTGCTGGGATTACAGGCGTGAGCCACCACACCCAGCCTGAAAATTAAAAAAAAAAAAAGGAAAAAGAGAAAAAAACTGTCTTTAAACAAAGAGAACCTAAGGTGAAATATTCATCCCTAGGTGGCCGAGAACATAAACTCATGTCCCTAGCTTGGCAAACCCTACGTCAAAGAAGGTGTTTTTTAAAAAAATTAAAAATAAAAAGCAATGCATCTGTGATTGGCTTCCTTTTAAAACTGAAGGGCTCTGAGAGGTCTCCCTAAAGATCCAGACATCCTCCTGTACACACACATCCACACCCAGAAACAATATTCCCTGCAATGCTTTGATTAGAAAGCACTAGAGATACTTCCTCATTCCTTGCTGGGAAGCCTGAACCACATCTCTGTCTTCCGCAGACTGGATACAGCTGTAGAACATCTGGTATTCCACTTCCCATTCACGAACATCTAAAAGGTGGAATACTTGAGGAATTTAATGTTTAGATGAGGATGGAGAGGTGGAAGAGCGCTATTTCAGGGCATGGCAGGCAAGCTGGAGTAGAATCCATCTGCTTTTTATCTCACAGTCCAGGAAAGAAGGTAAAGCTGGAAGTCTTGGCTGAAGCTCCAGTGAGGATTCTTCCAGCCACTCCACGGCTAATGCCCTGATTAACTTTTTAGTTAAGTTACTTCCCAACATTTCAACCCATGTTGTGAGGATCTGTATTCCCAACTCTGATTCTCAGTCAGCATCTCAAAGTAAAGCAACACAACATCTCGAAGGTTGTAAGAACTTGAAGGTTCCTATGTAGCAACCTGACCAAGGAAGGATGGCATTTTTAAAGTCCCAGAGACTGGTTTAAGAGGAAAGGGCTGGCACAAGGTGTACCCGCTCTCTTGACAAACCCATGAAATGACAGAAGAGGCTTTTTAAAGAATAAAAAATCACCAACAGCACAGAGATGCTGAAATTGCTACAAAAAAAGAAAGCAGATAGGAACAGATTGATGGAAAATTGAATTCAAAGAAAACACATGCAGAAGATGGTTGTAAAGTTAGCATTTTGAAGGAATTTTAAGCCTCAAGTCAATGGATACAATATGAGCAAATGGTTTCTTTAAAAAAAAAAAAATAGTACTGAAAGACTCATAATGAAAAACGTATGTTCATCTCAATAGATGGAAAAATAGCATTTGATAAAATTCAACAGCCCTTCCTGATTAAAAAATAAAAAATCGTTAAACCAAGAATAGAAGATGTCTTAACCTAAGTGAAGGACCTCTGGCAGAAACCTACAACAAGCATCAGACTTGGAAGCGTTCCCACTACAGACAGGATCAAAACGAGGATGCCACTATCAGGGCCCTTACTCAACACAAAAGGCTTTAGGCAGCTTTGCCAAGGCTGGAAAACCTCTGGTTGGGGCTCAAGTTAGCAAACCAAAGGGAAGCATTTACAACAACTATGTTTTCAATAATTAGCAAGTTTATATTCCTCCACCCAAACGGGTTGTCAAATTCTTTGTGCATGTTCCAAGCCAATACAATATCTCATAAACTTTATTGAAAATGTTCCTGAACATGATGGTTTCCCAAGCAGAGAATTCCACAGTGAATGTGAACAAGTAACCTTACTGGACCTTGGCTGAACCAGGGTATACAAGTGCTCACTTTCTGGAGAATGAGAATCCGATGGTTTGCCTCAGGCCTGTGTTTAATTATGAAAATGTGGTAGGTAGGCTAGATTTCAACAACAACCAGATAATTGCTGGGGTTCATTCTAACTCAGATTCTTCTATTTTAAAAGTATTTAATAAGGAATGTGGAAATGTGAAGCTTTCCCTTACTTTGTGTTCTTCTTTAAGTATTTAACTCTGCTAACCCAAGGCTCAAAAAAGAATGGTCAAAGAAATTATTTTCTTGATTCTCTATTTCCTTTCATTACCTCCAGCCATTTCTGGTCACCTTTTTTCCAGTTTCAAAGAGGTAAGTTAAAGAGAATGAGTCATGCCGGGCGCGGTGGCTCACGCCTGTAATCCCAGCGCTTTGGGAGGCCGAGACGGGCGGATCACGAGGTCAGGAGATCGAGACCATCCTGGCTAACACGGTGAAACCCCGTCTCTACTAAAAAATACAAAAAACTAGCCAGGCGAGGTGGCGGGCCCCTGTAGTCCCAGCTACTTGGGAGGCTGAGGCAGGAGAATGGCGGAAACCCCGGAGGCGGAGCTTACAGTGAGCTGAGATCCGGCCCCTGCACTCCAGCCTGGGTGACAGAGAGACTCCGTCTCAAAAAAAAAAAAAGAATGAGTCATATAAGTACAGCACATTCATGAAAGAAAATCGTGTGTCCCTGGCTTAGAGGGACATTTACCACTTTTTATATACATTTGCTTTAAAGCTTATATTTTTCCATGTACATGGGACAGAACAACATATGTAACATGCCCTCTGGCCAGGGCCCTGTTCAAAATACTCAGCTCCAAATATGGAGTCTTCCAGGGAGAGAGGAGGGGTTGGAAAGAAGTCTTTGTGAGAAAAGAATCAAGTTCTCAAGTTGTGTGGGAGGGTAGGATTCAGGGGTCAGGCCACACTGAGAGATCCAGGCTGGAAGCAAAGAAACTCCCCCCAAATGACCTTAAAAATAAAAAACGAACAGTTTTAACGCAAGTAGAGGAAGCAAAAGAACTTCTTATCTGCATCCAAACCATGCTCAACTTTAACATTTCGCTTCTGGAAATCCGGGCTGCCTCTCGCTCTGAGCCGGGTCCTCCCACACTTTCTATCAACCCCTCCCACAGACCAGATCCACAAAAGGATTCCCTCACACTCAAGAACATGGCTGTGTTTTTAAGAATGTAAAATCCGCCCTTTTAAAAATAGATTTCTTCCTTCCACTTAATCTTATCTTCTTTTCCTTTATTCTTCTGGTGGGAAAAATATCTAATTTTGTTAGACATTTTTATTGGTAATTAGTGAGTTATTAAGGATGCGGTGACAAGGAAAACATAAGGCACTGTGCAATTGCTGTCCAAGCCCCTCCATTCGGAAGGCTCCTAGGGCACATACGAACAGGATACAGAGAGCCACTGTGTAGACATATGAAAATAACCACACGCCCTCTGAGCAGAGGGAACAGATGTTTAACAGCTGTCTAGCAACAGAGTAAAATAGTGGAACAGAAGTAAAACCTGAATTAGCCAAATAAAGTGTAGAGGACCTAAAGAGGAACTATGTCGTTATCAAAGTTGGCCAGAATGCCAGTGTCCCCTTACTTACTTGCTTCTCTTCATCTGCTACTCCTCTACAGCCAAAGAAAGAAAAGCAATTACACCTAATTTTACATATGTCTAAATAATGACAAAAAATTTGTTTCTAGTTTTAAAATAGTCCTTTAAACTTACAAAGAAATTATACCTCACTACCCTCAGGTGTGCTCATTTTCCTACAAGACATATGGAACGAAGCAAGCATGCTAGCTGCGGCAGACTCCAGGAACAAGCAACGTGGTCCACCGCTCAACTGCACCCGTACAAGCCTGTGCAAGTTATCTGATCTGCTTAAGCCTCAGTTTTCCCAGCTGGCGAGTAGGGCTCATAGAACATATCTCATGGCCAGGCACAGTGGTTCGTGCCTGTAATCCCAGCACTTTGGGAGGCCGAGATGGGTGGATCACCTGAGGTAAGGAGTTCAAGACCAGCCTGGCCAACATGGTGAAACCCCGTCTTTAAAAAAAAAAAAAAAAAAATTAGCCAGGCATGGTGGCAGGTGCCTGTCATCCCAGCTACTCAGGAAGCTGAAGCAGGAGAGTCACTTGAACCCAGGAGACGGAGTTTGCCGTGAGCTGAGATCACACCACTGTACTCCAGCCTGGGCAACAGAAAGAGAATCTGTCTCAAAAGAAAAAAAAAATAATAAGGAATTGTCTATCTCAGGCTGGGCTGGGTGGCTCCTGCCTATAATCCCAACACTTTGGGAAGCCAAGGTGAGTGATCGCTTGAGGTCAGGAGTTCAAGACCAGCCTAGCCAACATGGTGAAACCCTGTCACTCCTAAAAATACAAAGTCAGCCGCACATGGTGGTACACGACTGTAATCCCAGCTACTCAGGAGGCTGAGGTAGGAGACTCGTGTGCTCCCAGGAGGCAGAGGTTGCAATGAGCCAGAGATTGTGCCACTGCACTCCAGCCTGGGCGACAGAGTGAGACTCCATATCAAAAATAAATAAAAATAGGCCAGGCACGGTGGCTCACGCCTGTAATCCCAGCACTTTGGGAGGCCAAGGTGGGCGGATCACAAGATCAGGAGATCAAGACCATCCCGGCTAACACGGTGAAATCCCATCTCTACTAAAAATACAAAAAATTAGCCGGGCGCAGTGGTGGGCACATGTGGTCCCAGCTACTCGGGAGGCTGAGGCAGGAGAATGGCATGAACCCAGGAGGCGGAGCTTGCAGTGAGCCGAGATCGCGCCACTGCACTCCGGCTTGGGTGACAGAGCAAGACTCTGTCTCAAAAAAAAAACAAAATTAAAAAATAAAATTAAAAAAAAATAATAAAAAAAGAACCTGTATCTTGAGGATGATTGTGAGAATTACAAACAAACTCAGTCCAAATGGAAAGTGATGCATGTGACCGTTATTATTGTTACTATTACTGTTCTGAGTACATTAACTACTATTAACATTGGTGCGCCTCAGCTGGAAACCTACAAGGAGCATATCTCCATAAAGCAGAGTCTCAGACACCTAAAGTTAAAATACCTATTCCCGTTCTACTGCGGGGGGAAGGGAACTTGAGCTGTATAGAATAACTAATGCAAATCCCAAAGAGACAAAACTAGTCAAAAATTAAAACTTGGAATCCTAATTCTCATTCTACTTATTCTATTATCCACCAGACTTAAAATTCTGTGTCTTAGGGGACTGAAATTACAACAAGAATAATCATCACAGTGGGGTTTACATGGTGAAAAAACAGAAGAGACCTAAGCGTCCACAATACTAGACACAGCAAGTTTCATGCAACGGATACAATGCAGCCATTTAATGACAATGTAAACCTTTACTACATGAAAAGAAGTCTACAACATACTAGTAAATGAAAAAAATGGGTACAACATGCTAAGTACATAAAATTCCGTATTTTGAAAAAAGTTATACAAACCAAAAGGTAGAATTATAGGTAATTATAGGTAATGTTTATTTTCTTCTTTGAAATTTTCTATAATTTTTTTAGGAGCCTGTACTTTTACAACCTCAGGAAAAAAGTCACTAAGGCCACTTTCATCTTGAAATCAGTGATTTTGTGGCTCCATACAGAGCTGTACTCACAGACTTCCCACTCTTCACTTTCCCCACAGTCACCCCAGCCACACGGGCTCCCTGAGTTACCCAGGCCTTTCCCCCTCTCACCTGTACCAACCCACGCCTTAGACTTCATCAAACACTACTGCCTGCCGCTCTCTCCAGACAACTGTCTGCAGTTGGATGATGCATGAGTGGGGACGGGCAGAGGGCTTCTGCCCTCCTCATGCTTTCTGTTTAGTTAGTAGGGAACGCAGCACTTAACACTCAAACGTATTATTTCAAAACACTGATAAACCCTACAAGAGAAAAGAGAAAAGGGACCTGGAGGAGGAGGAAGAGTTGGCCAGACCGAGGGTGGGGACTGGGAGAAGAGCTTCCTGGGCAAAGGAAACAGAGTGAGCACGAAGACTCCAAAGAGCTCTGCAGGAGGGCAGAATCTACACACAGCTCAGGTGATGTCAAGAGGGTCTCAGTCTTCGCAGGGTGGTTAGGCCAGGGTGTCTCCCAGGGAGCCTCACCCAGTGGTGCTCATCTCCAGGACTGGTTTACATGCCAGGAACAGATCCACCTCTCAGGTACACACACACATTTAGCACACTGGAGAAATGTATGTATCCAATCAGTGTGCCCATGTATAAATTAACAATAAGAAATAACAACTACCCAACAAGGACGAGTCTTTGGCCACAGAGTTTACTGCATTCTCTCAATTGATCAATTCACAGAAACAAATATAAACTTATCACAGGTAAGAGAATCCTAGAAATTAACATGATTATGATCTCCTAAGTGGGGATCCCATTTATAATTGAAAAATTGTCATTTGAGCATATGATCAAACCAAAGGGCAGGAGCTCAAATAATGGTTTAAAGGCCTGGGGACCTGGGCCTCAGGCACCCTGCTACCACCACCTGAATCTTCACTGTCAGAACAGGCTCTCCAACGAGCCTGACCTCCTGAGGCCGTGCTACAGCTCTGTCTCGCCTGACCAATCCTTTCTTTCAGCGGACATCAACCAGGATGGCACACTCTTTCCTTGTCTCTGACTTACTGCACAGGCAGTCATCCATTTTCTTCCAAGAAGGAGAGATTGTACTGGTTTTCTTTTTCTTTTTTTTTTTTTTTTTTTTTTTTTTTTTGAGACGTAGTCTTGCACTGTCATCCAGGCTGGAGTGCAGTGGTGCGACCTCAGCTCACTGCAACCTCTGCCTCCTGGGTTCACACCATTCTCCTGCTTCAGCCAGCCTCCCAAGCAGCTGGGACTAGGACTACAGGCGCCCGCCCACCACCACGTCCAGCTAATTTTTTGCATTTTTAGGAGAGACGGGGTTTCACTGTGTTAGCCAGGATGGTCTCGATCTCCTGACCTCATGATCTGCCCACCTCGGCCTCCCAAAGTGCTGGGATTATAGGCATGAGCCACCCGCCCGGCCTGTACTGGTTTTAAAAAATAGATTTCTTCCTTCCACTTAATCTTATATTCTTTTCCTTTATTCCTCTGGTGGGAAAAATATCTAATTTTGTTAGACATTTTATTGGTAATTAGTGAGTTTTACTATCTGTAATGGATTTTACTATCTGTAACCATAAGAATAGAATCAGTTTCCCCTCATACATAAAGTCTTTGAGGGTATCTCATCGCAGTCCTGAAAAGCTGACACGACGCTCTTCCAAATTCTCTAATCCTAAAATTCTTCTCTGGCCATAACCCGCAACAATCTACCTGTTATGCTTTCTTGCCCCCATCTGCATCTGAGTTTTAAACTTGCCTCTATTCCTGATCTCTTTGCACCCTCAAGACTTTGCTTCCCTCCCAGTTCAGCACCAAAGATGCACCTTTTACCCTTCCATCAGATCCACTGCCAATCCCCAATCCTTGATAAACATAACCACCCTTAACCTCATTTCAGACATATGCACAATTCTGGTTACTGAAACAAACCAGCAGGCTAATTGGTTCTCCAATCTTGGGAGTACCACAGCCAGACTCAAGGAGGCCTGAGGAGTTGCGACTACAAGAAGCACCCAGGGACACACTCTTAGATTAAGCAAGCTCTGGATCTGACTGCTGGCCTTGGGGATGCTCTACCTGGCACTCCTACTTCCTATTCTCCATTTATTCTTCTCCCAACTGCTATTCCCCTGCTCCTTCTAAGGCTACCGTGACAGGTGGACCACATGGCCTGTACTGATGGACCACTTGCCATCACAGAAGCAAAAGAGCCAGGCCCTGGTTCTCCCCCACGGCCTCCTGCTGTGAACCTGGCCAATCACAGAAGCCCAAGCTTCTGCCCAGGGCTCAGACCAAAAAGAATGTGACAAGAAACCGACAATTTGGAAATTATTTTGCCAGTGCCAGCAACAGCCAGGACTGTAGCAGTGGTGGCTGCAGCAGCAGCCACTGGGCAACCTCAACCAGACTGTGTGGTCTCGGCTGCAGCTGTGGTTCTGACTGTCCCGCTTACCTCTTCTATGGTCAGTTTTCTAGGCGTGGCTCTCTATACTTCCTGTAGGTTCGGTAACTTCCCCCACACCCTTCCAATGATTTCCTTATACACTTAAATTAGCCAGAGTCATTTTCTGTGATTTGCAACTAGGATCCCTGACTGTACATCCACTTTGGGTGCCAGCCTCTTAGCCATGGTATTTGGCACTCCTGACCCCCACCTCCTACCTCCCTGCAGCCCTCTGCCCCTTGGCTCAGTTGAAACCACTCTACCACTCCCACTCTCTTACTTCTACAGTCCATTCTCTCTCAGCCTCCTGGTATCCCAGGATTCCTCTTTCTTCCCAGGCTCCTTAAATACTGCAGCTCCCCAGGCTTCATTCTAGTTGTCTACCTTCCTCATTCCAAAGGTTCTCTGAAGTTGCTTTTGCAACTTCAACGATCACCCAGGTTTTCAGCACACCAGTATACTCAATGCCAGCTAGACATCTCCAACAGGACGGCAGATATATCAGTGTGTCCAAAAAGAAATTAATTACCTCATCCTCTACACACTGTTTCTCCTACTCCATGCCTTTAAGTCTTTACTATCAAGTTAGACAAGCTTTAGCTTTGACCCATATCTAAGAGGTCACCAAATCCTGCCAATTCTACCTTTGTAACAAGTTTCTGTTTTGTTTAAAACAGTAAATGACTTTGGAAGGCCAAGGTGGGCCAATCACGAGGTCAGGAGATCGAGACCATCCTGGCTAACACAGTGAAACCCTGTCTCTATTAAAACTACAAAAAATTAGCTGGCCGTGGTGGCAGGCGCCTGTAGTCCCAGCTGCTCAGGAGGCTGAGGCAAGAGAACTGCTTGAACCCGGGAGGCAGAGGTTACAGTGAGCCGAAATTGCGCCACTGCACTCTAGTCTGGGCAACAGAGCAAGACTCCATCTCAAAAAAAAAAAAAAAAAGTAAACGTAATCTTCATCTCAGTCCCAGCACCTACCCGTTTCAGGACCTTATCGCGAGTCCCATCTTCGTAACTGTCTTGGTCAGTTTAGGCTGCTGTAACAAAATGTGGAAGACTGGGTGGCTTGTAAACAGACACCTATTTCTCACAGTTCTGGAGGATGGGGAGCCCAAGATCAAGGTGCCGGCAGATTCAGTGTGTGGCGAGGGCTGCTCTCTGGCTCTTGCACAGCTGCCTTTTCTCTGTGTCCTCACTTGGTGGAAGGGGCAAGGTAGCTGTCTGGGGACTTTTGTGTAACGATCTCATTCACGAGCTAATCACCTACAAAGGCCCCACCTCCTAGTACCATCCCTCAGGGCTAGGATTTTAACAGGAGTTTTTGGGGTACACTAACATTCAGTCCATTACAACATCGTATCATTATCTTTCTCAGTCGCACAGCTGATCAACTACCTGGTAAACTTTATCAAGTGCAGCAGGAGCCTTGTGAGGGGACCTTCCCACGTGTTAGAGGCCACTGGAGATCCCTGTTATCAAGGGAGAGTTCTGGGGTGGTCCTCTCTTAATTATCCAAAGATCAGGGAAGGAGGCACCCACTGCCCTGGAAAAAGGAGAGATGTATCTTCTGGGTTCTGACCAAGGACTGCCTTCCTGAGAATTCAAAACTCACTGGCCAGTTCTGCATCTAAGCCACAGAGACTATTGGAGGAAAAGGAGAGACCCTTATTCCTTCCCATTAGAAGTTCAAAAGGAACATGATTTACTGATGTTCCCAACTGAGGTCTGCTGCATGCAAGGACATCAAAAGCCCCACAGAGGAAGTCACCATGGGAGAATGACTCAGGTTCAACACCAAGGCCTGGATGCTCATGAAGAGGGCTGGTCTTGGGACATCCCACACCTATGACTGGAAGCCCCCGGGGACCCGGTGACCTGTCCAGCAGCTGTACTCAGGGAATAAGAACTGGGTGCACAAGTGCAAACTCAAAGAGCTGTAGCTCTAGGGCCCTCCAGCTCTCCCACCACATGGCAGGACTAACCCCTTTGAACATGATGAATCCTTGGAGTTCTACAGGACAAATCTTGGTCAAGGAAAGTCATCCTGAAGGAGACATTGGACTTCCTGCTAATCGGTAATAAGAGAGCTTGAGCAATTTGTTGAAAATAATAGTAAGAATATGAGACACGGCCCAAGCTGGTAAAGAAAGTCATTCAGTTGTCAATGGTTCTTCCCCAGCTACTCAGCAAAAGAATGAGAGCCTCTTATCCCTCACTTAAGTGCCTTGCATCTGGTCCTAAATGATGTTCCCAATTTCGTGTCTCACCAAACCCGTAGTCACACCCACCCCTGATTCCTATGAGATGTTCCACTCATAGGAATATCATGCTCTTCTGCCACGCACATGTGTATTTCCTCACAGAATGCCTGTCACTTAACCTTTAAGGCTCGATGACCACCTTTCCCAGCACCTGCCCTGATCCAGGCAGTCAGAACTGTTTAGTGGGCCAGGTGGGATTACATGCCTGTAATCCCAGCACTTTGGGAGGCCAAGGCGAGTGCATCATTTGAGGTCAGCAGTTCAAGACCAGCCTGGCCAATGTGGTGAAACTGCTGTCTCTACTAAAAATACAAAAATTAGCTGGGTGTGGTGGCACACGCCTGTAATCCCAGATACTAAGGAAGCTGAGGCAAGAGAATCACTTGAACCTGGCAAAGGTTACAGTCAGCCAAGATTGCGCCACTGCACTCCAACCTGGGGGACTCTACCTCAAAAAAAAAAAAAAAAAAAAAAAACAACAACAACTGCTTAGTGCTTGCTAGATCATGCACCACATCTCAGCCAGTTATTTCCACATGAAGCTTCCCAAGAGCAGCCATTAGGTCTTGCCTAACTCCGTACTCAGAAACCTACCATGGGTTCTTTCTTACACATGGGAGTTGTTAGGTACTATACTGAAATAAAAAATACAAAATGCCACATCTGATACCTAATGTGAGTAAAGCAATACAACAGCTGGTAGTATCTTGCTGCTCATTTACAGTTTTTTCTAGTCTGGAAATTAAGCAAATTATAAAGCCATGAGAGATAGAAACCCCATTCAAATGTAGAGTTTTCTATTCTCTTCTCCACAACTCTATACTACCAAAAGAAGAAAAGTCTCCCGCTATAAAACAGAACAAAACAATGAGTAAGGTGCATCAGTACAGGTCAGTAGCTCCAATCTATTGCTGTAATTATTTTGAAATGTTTATATTTACATTTCCTCATCTAGGATTGGCTATTGCTTAAAAATCAAGCCAGTCTAGCCAATTCAGGAAGTCACACATGTATATCCCCTCCAACATTAAGAGCTTCAGCAAACCTGACTACCTGATACTTAACTAACTACTCTAGGATTACATCCTAATGTGTGAAGACAGCTGCGCAATCTTAAACTGTATCATGTAGACACAGACAAGGGTTTTAGAAATGTTAATATATAGGCTATATTAACAGCAAATAACCCTTTTTTTTTTTTTTTTTTTTGAGACAGAGTCTTGCTTTGTCACCCAGGCTGGAGTACAGTGGCGTAATCTCAGTTCACTGCAGCTTTGACCTTCTGGGCTCAAACAAACCTCCCACCTCAGCTTCTTGAGTAGCTGGGACTACAGGCACACACTATGCCTAACTTTTTTTTATTTTTTTTACAGACAGGGTCTTGCTATGTTGCCCAGGCTGGTCTTGAACTCCTGGGCTCAAGGAATCCTCCCACCTTGGCCTCCAAAAGCACTGGGATTACAGGGAGGAGCCATCGCGCCTGGACGGCAAAGAACTATTTCTTTTTTTTTTTTTTTTTTTTTTTTTTTTTTTTTGAGACGGAGTCTTGCTCTGCCGCCCAGGCTGGAGTGCAGTGGCCGGCTCTCAGCTCACCGCAAGCTCCGCCTCCCGGGTTCACGCCATTCTCCTGTCTCAGCCTCCCGAGTAGCTGGGACTACAGGCGCCCGCCTCGGCACCCGGCTAGTTTTTTGTATTTTTTAGTAGAGACGGGGTTTCACCGTATTAGCCAGGATGGTCTCGATCTCCTGACCTCATGATCCGCCCGTCTCGGCCTCCCAAAGTGCTGGGATTACAGGCTTGAGCCACCGCGCCCGGCCAAAGAACTATTTCTTATGATTAAGTCCCTCATCCCTCTTTTTTTGTTGCTGTTTTTTTTTTTTTTGAGGCAAAGTCTGGTTCTGTTGCCCAGGCTGTAGTATAGTGGCATGATCTCGGCTCACTGAAACCTCCACCTTCTGGGTTCAAGCAATTCTCCTCCTGCCTCAGCCTCCTAAGTAATTGGGATTACAGGTACATGCCACCACGCCCAGCTAATTTTTTGTATTTTTAGTAGAGACGGAGTTTCACCATGTTGGCTAGGCTGGTCTTGAACTCCTGACCTCAAGCGATCCAACCGACTCGGTCTCCCAAAGTGCTGTGATTACAGGCGTGAGCCACTGAACCCGGCCAAGTCTCCATTTTTATGACAGTGTACCTGTTACATATGAAGTAGTGTTTCAAAGAGATTTTCAAAATTTACAAATTTCCCAATTAATGTTCTACAAAGGCTCTCATGGTCAATAGGCCTAGATCAGCTTCTGAGTTTTGGTGAAATGCATTTCTTTTCACAACGGCTCACAGAAGGCTCATGTCAAAGCAGAGGTGTACTTGTTGGAGAAGCAGTTCAGAGAAGTCCTGATCAAAGGAGACATCACTTAGAACCAGAAGAGCTCCCACCATCAACACCTCGGCAGGCATTGCTTCAGCTCTCCCAGAGCTAGTTCTATACAAACTGTCTTCTCAATCCACTTTTAGACCAGAACTGTTGATCTGATAGGCACTGGAGGTACAAGTGCAACAACACTGCCGCAGGGAACAGTTGCCTGGGGAACAGTCTGAGCTACGTTAGTTTTCAGAGGACAGCTCATATCCCACTGATAAAAGGCTGAGAAAACAAATCTACTACACTGACGAAATTAGTTACAAAGAAGGAAGCACCCACCTTTTCCCATCCTACTCTCTGATTTCTATTAAAAAACACACATGCGGCTGAGCACGGTGGCTCACACCTGTAATCCCAGCCCTTTGGGAGGCCAAGGCAGGCGCATCTCGGGGTCAGAAGTTTGAGACCAGCTTGACCAACATGGTGAAACCCCGTCTCTACTAAAAATACAAAAATTAGCCAGGCATAGTAGCAAACGCTTGTTATCCCAGCTACTCAGGAGGCTACGGCAGGAGAATCACTTGAACCCGGGAGGCGGAAGGTTGCAGTGAGCCAAGATCACACCACTGCACTCCAGCCTGGGCGACAGAGCTCCAGCCTGGGCGACAGAGCAAGACTGTGTCTAAAAAATAACAACAAAAAAAAACACACATGTGATGTTTATTTCCAGAAGTATTATTGCCAATTAGAAGGTTCCACGTATATGTCCAAGCAATATACAGGAACTTGTCTAC
The DNA here is from genome assembly GCF_001698545.2 of Rhinopithecus bieti. Lineage (NCBI taxonomy): Eukaryota > Metazoa > Chordata > Mammalia > Primates > Cercopithecidae > Rhinopithecus > Rhinopithecus bieti. The sequence goes on along the minus strand of NW_016829485.1, from coordinate 529,427 downwards.
TACTTATAAACGTATCTTTACTCTCTTGCTATAAGTCTCAAAAGCCAACTTCCAAGGACAGCAGGAGTGGCAAACCCAAGGCTAAAGAACACCTGTGCAAGTATCACCCTATAATGCTAGAATCTGGCCTGCAAATCAATTTGGCTGAGATGTTATGCAATGAATACAGAGTCAGCTATAGGTAAAGATACCAGGGTCTCCACTCATTATAACATTCTAATTTATAGAAGAAAATACATTTTAAATATCCTAGACAATTTTTATACTTCATCAAGTCCCTTACAGGTTATTATTGAAATCCAGGAAAATGACCACAGAACTTACTCCAACTAGAATAAGAATGAACTATTAATATTTTAAGAGTTAGATGTGTTTGTTTGAATTGCTTTTTAAATTCACTTCAATACATTTTTTTAAATTGTGAATCTTAGTATCTATTTAATTCATTCACTTATAATCAAAAGAAACAACCTTGAAACACAATTCCTCCCTACAGGCTTAAACAATTTCTACTAAAGGAAATGATTTACTCCTCCTTTAAAAAGAACAAAAGGACAGAGAAATAAGTATTGAAAGATTAAAGAAATGATGGCTAACAAACAAGATGAAGTTCAATAAAGACTAATGAAAGTACTATGCTTAGTAAATACATTACAGATAATGTCAATAACCTATACAAATGCGTAGGCATATTGAGTAAGCAAAAGTAAATTTAAAAAGAAAGTCCTTCAGCAAAACTGTTCGGGATTATACTATCATGGTGGGTACACATCATTACATCATTATCCATTTGCCCAAACCTATAGAATGTACCATAACCAAAAGTGAACCCTAATGGAAACTCCAAGTGACAATGACATGTCAATGTAGGTTCATCGATTGTAACAAATGGACCACCGTAGTGAAGGGAGTCGATAGCTGGGGAAGGCTGTATGTGTGTGGGGGCAGGGAGTATATGGAGCTCTTTATTTTCTGCTCAATCTTGCTGTGAACCTAAATCTGCTCCAAAAATAAAGTCTATTTGAAAGAGGAAAAGATTGGAAATCAGAACTCCAGGTTTAAAAAAAAAAAAAAAAAAAAGCCAAGCACAGTGGTTAGCACCTGTAATTCCAGCACTTTGGGAGGCCAAGACGTGCTGATTGCTTGAGGCCAGGAGTTCAAGACCAGCCTGGCCAACATGGCAAAACCCCATCTCTACAAAAAATACAAAAGTTAGCCAGGCATGGTGGTACATGCCTGTAGTCCCAGTTACTCGGGAGGCTGAGGTGGGAGGATCACTTGAGCCAGGAGTTGAGGGCTGCAGTGAGCTAAGATCGCACCACTGTACTCCAGCCTGGGCAACAAGGCAACTTTTATACTTTATCAAGACAACCTTTATACTTGTCGAGAAGGGAGGGGAGGGGAGAGAAGAGGAGAAGGGAAGAAACAGAAAGAGAAGTGAGACACAGGCAGCCCTTCCTTCCCAGTCTCTGCCCACCACTGCCCTGTCTCCATCCCCAGCTCTGACCTCTCCCCTTTAGCCAACATGTAAGTTCCCAGTGTTTCAATCACCATCTTTAAGTTAATGACTTCCAAAGTTGATGTCTAGCCCTATAATCTCTCCTAAGCTCGAAAACTACATCTCCATATGGAGGGTTCAAGTGAACATTTTCAAAACAGAATGCATTGGCCAATGCAATTGGACGAGACTAAAATCAGAAGAAAAATTAGAAAAGAGGAGATAAAACTATCACTTGCCAAAGAAATGACTGTATAAGTGGAAAATCCAAGAGAACCAAATGAAAACTGCGTTTCTAAAAACAGTAAGATAATTTGCTAAGCAAATGAGATATAAAATTAATATACAGAAATCAATACCTTTCATAAATTCAAATAACTAGTTAGACAATAAAGTGGAAAAGAATACTTTATTTATGATAGCAATAAAATACCAAATACCCACAAATAAATTTAATAATAAATGTATAAAACATATGTAAGTAGAAGGAAAACTAACACACTTGAATGATAACAGACTTGAACAAATAAGAAGGCATATCATGTTCTTGGAAAGAAAACTGCAATGTCATAAAGACATACTTTCTAATTTATAAACTTAATGTCATCAGAAACTGCAACATCATAAAGATACATTGTCTAATTTATACATTTAATGCAATCAGAATGAAATCAGAGGCTTGGCGCGGTGGCTCATGCCTATAATCCCAGTACTTTGGGAGGCCAAGGCAGGTGGATCACCTGAGGTCAGGAGTTCAAGACTAGCCTGGCCAACATAGTGAAACTCCTTTTCTACTAAAAACACAAAAATTAGCCAGGCGTGGAGGCAGGCACCTGTAAATCCAGCTACTCCGAAGGCTGAGGCAGGAGAATCGCTTGAGCCTGGGATGCAGAGGTTGCAGTGAGCTGAGATCGTGCCATTGCACTCCAGCCTGGGAGACAGAATGAGACGTCATCTCAAAAATAAATAAATAAATCAATCAATCAAAAGCTGTTTCTTTTCTGTTGATGAGCAGATTCTAAAGATCACGAGGAAAAACAAGTAAGCAAGAATAACCAGGAAAACTCTGGAAATAAAGAAAAATGAGGTGGGGAGGGAAGGAGATTAACCCTGATACTAAAATACCATGGTCTCAATAAGTAAACCCATGTCATATTGGTATATAAATAGACAGAATGGAACAGAATAGTAAATCCAGAAAGATTCAGATGGTAATTTAGTGTATGATAAAAGTGGCAGGGTAAAGATGAACTTGCTAATAACTGGTGTTGGGACAATGCCGCCTTTTGGGGAAAGAAAGTTAAAGCTGTATCTATACTTCACGCCATACATCAGAATAAACTCCAGCTGGGCACAGTGCCTCAAGCCTGTAATCCCAGCACTTTGGGAGGCCGAGACGGGTGGATCACAAGGTCAGGAGATCGAGACCATCCTGGCTAACACGGTGAAACCCCGTCTCTATTAAAAAATACAAAAAAAAAAAAACTAGCCAGGTGAGGGGTGGGTGCCTGTAGTCCCAGCTACTCAGGAGGCTGAGGCAGGAGAATGGCATAAACTCGGGAGGCGGAGCTTGCAGTGAGCTGAGATCCGGCCACAGCACTCCAGCCTGGGCGACAGAGCAAGACTCCGTCTCAAAATAAATAAATAAATAAAATAAACTCCAAACAATGCAAAGCTTTAAATGTAGAACACAAAACCACAGAAGTACAGAAAGAAAACAGATAACACAGACAGACTTCTTTATAATCTTGGACTGGCCTTCCATTCTAAGTATGACTCGCAATTTAGGTGTGAAAAATAAAAAAATAAATACATTTGGTTGCATTAAACACACACACAATCTTCTGTATGACAAAAACAAAACCCAAACCCAAACCAAACCAAAGGAGTCAAAAGAGAAATGGTAAACTGGGAGATGACATTTGCAACCCATGGGAACTAATCCCCTACTATGCAAAGACCTTCGAGAATCTGAAAAAGACTAACAACCCAACAGATAAATGGGCATCTAACCAGGTAAGAGCAAAAGCAAACAGAAATACCATTTCTGACCCATCAGACTGGCAAAAATCCAAAAGTTTGATGGACTACTCTGTTGACAAAACTGTGGGGAACCAGGCAATCTCATACATTGTTGACGGGTGTAAAAAACACTCAGTGAGTGTGGAGGGAAGTCTGATAACGTCTACCAACATTTTAAACACATTTTCCTTTCAGCGTAAGAATCCCGTTTCTGAAAATTTCAGATAAATGTGTAAAAAATGGCATATTCACATTCTCTACAACATAATACCGAACGATTAGAAACAATCCAAGTGCCCATCAATAAGGTACTGGATAAACTGATCCATTAACACAATGGAATACTACAGAGCTGTTTAAAAAAAGTGGTGGGGTTGCAGTGGGGAGGGACGGAAAGGGCTAGAAGAAGGCCTAGAGTGCAGAAGAAGCTCAATTATGACAGCCATTAGTTTTAAAAAAATAAGGTGCAAAAGGGCTCTGTGTAGTGAAATGAAATGGATCTCCAGATAATACAAGAAAAAGGCGAGGTGTAACAGAAGGCAGTGATAAGAATTTACATTTTTATTATAATTGCATAAATAAATATTGTAAGAATAAAGAAGAAACTAATAATTATTTCTAAGCAGTAGGACAGGGGACAGAATAGGCTCATTCATGCCTGCATATACCACTGTAACACAATGAACATACCTTTACACAAAGGAAGGGAACGGGGCAGAGGTTTTACTTTATTTTTTATTTTTTTATTTTTTTTGAGACGGAGTCTGGCTCTGTCACCCAGGGTGGAGTGCAGTGGCGCCATCTCGGCTCACTGCAAGCTCCACCTCCCAGGTTCACACCATTCTCCTGTCTCAGCCTCCTGAGTAGCTGGGACTACAGGCGCCTGCCACCACGCCTGGCTTTTTTGTATTTATAGTAGAGACAGGGTTTCACTGTGTTAGCCAGGATGATCTCGATCTCCTGACCTCATGATCCGCCCACCTCGGCCTCCCAAAGTGCTGGGATTACAGGTGTGAGCCACCGCGCCCGGCCTTTTTCTAAAATGGAGTCTTACTCTGTCGCCCAGGCTGGAGTGCAGTGGCACAATCTTGGCTCACTGCAACCTCCACCTCCTGGGTTTCAAGCGATTCTCCTGCCTCAGCCTCCTGAGTAGCTGGGACTACAGGTGCCCGTCACCATGCCTGGCTAATTTTTGTGTTTTTAGTAGAGATGGGGTTTCACCACATTGGCCAGGCTGGTCTCGAACTCTTGACCTTGTGATCCGCCCGCCTCAGCCTCCCAAAATGCTGGTATTACAGGCGTGAAGAGGGGCCTTCTTAAGGCACTCTATGTAGGTCCATGATCATTTACATTTCCAACAAGTGAAGGCCTAAAGGGGGATGAGCTCAAGATTGGAGCCAGATGCTTTGAGTCACAGGAATTCCCTGTCATACTAGATTCAACACCATCCTACCCAGTGCCTCCCATACTCCTCCCAGACCCCACTGCCACCCCCTAGGCAGCCCGTGCTGGGACTCCAGAAGGGACCAAGGGTCACCAATCGTGAGGCTGCAGAGAGACCTGGGAACAAAAAAAGAACCAGGTGAGGGAGACTTGGGTTCTACAACGCAAGTTTCACAGCTTTCCACGGGTGTCCTGGGGCATGTCCCTTCAGTTCTCTGGGAGGTAAAACTTGTGCCTCCCAAGGTGATTGTGGTTAATAGATGCACACCTAGCCTCATACTTAATTGCAGGTACTCAAAAAATTTTATTTCTTCCCCGAAACTTGTCAAACCAGCAACTCTCTGCCATAAGTCGGGCCTGAAAAGTTAATAGAGATTGAGAGCAAAAATTAGGGCTTCTCACCTCCAGGCATGAGAGCGCAAACTGCCCTTGGTAAACTGCCCTTGTTAAGATGAGAAGAGCCCACCCAGCAGGCTGGGCCTGTGTCTCTGTGGATGGAGGAGCAGGTCTGTGAAAAGGCAGCAGGCACCTGTGACTGGCCAGGTCTGGCTCTACACCTGACCCCCAGCAGCGGTCAGTGACAGCAAAGCTAAAGGAGCACACGCTTTGGGTCAAAGCAGTGGCGGGATGGGGCGGGATGGGTGTGGGGAAGCAATGTGATAACACGGTCAAGATCAGCATGCTTGAACCTCCAGAAAGCTCTGTTGGTTAAGATCGTTGTTTCCACACTTCTCCTGGCAGGTGGCATCTTAAGGGGATGGGTATTTTGGGAATCTGTAAGGGAAGATTCAGTCAGAAATACATTTGGTTTGGGTTTAGTGGAATATACTTAGGTAGCTTTCAGCCACTTCTGCGTATAACTAAATTATAGCCAGCCATTCCAAATGGACAAATGACTTCCCAGAATATTCTTTCTGGCCCTGTATCAACTTACCCAATGAATTGATGAAAACTGTAGGGTCAGAGATGGGATTTTATTATGACGATGTCTTAAAGTAACTAGCACCAGAAGTGTGAGGAAATGGAGGAGAAATGAGGTTTAAATCATATAGAGTCAGAGATAATCTATGAGAAAACTTTCCAATCACCAGAGAAGTCAATTCTTAAAAAGATTTCATTCTCACGGATTTCTAATCAAAATGGAAATTCTCTCCTGTTAGGAATATACTTGATTGTTCAACATAGGTTACAAATACACCATTTTTTGACATTTTGAAGAATTTATTAGAATTCCTGTATTTACAGGTTTTAATCCTGTACTGGAACTAAAATAGTAAGTAAGCCTGTGTTGAAGTTGCATGTTCTATGCAGCACAAAGTATAGAACTGCATCTTATGTATCTGATGCACCTTGTCCTGTCAAAGTTCGACACTTTCAGACTTCATTAACCCACAGCACCCGCCAACAGGAACAGCCTGGGGCGTGCTGAGGGTGGGGCGGGTTGGGGGCGGTGGTGGGCGAAACAGGTTTTCAGATGACAAAACTCCTAAACCTATTCATCTAGAGTCATGATTGAATGATGTAACTCAACTTCGTGGCAATTTTAATGAATTTATTTCAACTGCTTTTGCATGTGCATTAATTACAGACTAATTGTTTTATAATGCTTTATTTTGTGTATTCTGAAGTACCCTAGTAGAATTCAAAAACAAACTGAAACAAAAAAGACCGGAAGATGCTTCAAAATGTCCAAAAAATTAATTTTTGTTTTGTTTGAGACAGGGTCTCACTGTCACCCAGGCTGGAGAGCAGTGGCACAATCATGGCTTACTGCAGCCTCAACCTCCTGGACTCAAGCGATCCTCCTGCTTCAGTCTCCTGAGTAGCTGGGACTACTGATATACACCACACCTGGCTTTTAATTTTTTTGTAAAGATGGGGTCTCACTACATTTCCTAGGCTAAATTATTGTTTTCAAATGGAAACTTAAAACTTTAATGGTCAAAACTTTGAAAGAAAGTTTCTTAAATGTTTTCAGTAATCCTGGAGGAAAGACTGGATTATCTTTAGTCTAGTCTTTTATTTTATTTTATTTTATTTGAGATGCAGTCTTGCTCTGTCACCCAGGCTGGAGTGCAGTGGCGTGATCTCGGCTCACTGTAACCTCTGCCTCCCGGGTTCACGCCATTCTCCTGCCTCAGCCTCCTGAGCAGCTGGGACTACAGGCGCCCGCCACTACACCCAGCTAATTTTTTTTTTTTTTTTTTTAGTAGAGATGTGGTTTCACCATGTTAGGCAGGATAGTCTCGATCTCCTGACCTCATGATCCACCCACTTCCGCCTTCCAGAGTGCTGGGATTACAGGTGTAAGGCACCGCACCCGGCTTTCTAGTCTTTTTTCATAAAATGTTGTGCAAAATTACTATGTGAAGAGATTAGAGTAGGTAACCAAAATGCAGGGGAAAGTTGAATGTTGTGTGCCAAAGAAAGAACTGTGTTATACAGTTCTAGGTTTTGAGTTGTTTGTAGTTTTAGCTTTTAAAATGTACAACTAGTGACTTCTTTTTCATTCTAAATTTTCATTTTAATACCTAAATTTGTATTCTTTTTCTGAAAGAGGGCCTTCAGAATTAGAGAGTTTCAGGCCCCACAAATTCTGGCTCCTCCTCCACTGACCACTGATACTCTGATGGGGAAGCTCACATTGCTCTCTTTCTTTTAATCTCAGCCTTCACGACCCTGGGAGAAGGTGCACCCTAGAGAGAACACGTCCAGTGGAAGCAGGCTTCTTCCCTACTTTCACTCATCTCCAGCCACCACTCAAGCCTTTCTACCTCCAAGACCTTTAAAGGTTTGTCCAAAATTACCTCAAAAGAGTTTGGGGGCTGGGCACAGGGGCTCATGCCTGTAATCCCAGCACTTCGGGAGGCCAAGGCAGGCGGATCACCTGAGGTCAGGACTTCGAGACCAGCCTAACAGGGTGAAACCCCATCTCTACTAAAAGTGGTGCACGCCTGTAATCCCAGTTACTCAGGAAGCTGAGGCAGGAGAATCACTTGAACCTGGGAGGTGAAGGTTGCAATGAGCCGAGATCGTGCCATTGCACTGCAGCCTGGGCAACAAGAGCAAAAAAAAGAGTTTGCGGAGGAATCACAAATGATCTAAATTTCTAAACAAATACATTTCACAAAATGGATTATCTCCCATTAACCCTCTCCCCAAAAAAAGGTTATTTGCTTCTTAAAGATTTTCTAAAACACGGGGCAAAATAGGTAATTATCCTCTAAATAATTTTTAATATTTTTTTAAAACTTTTTTGAGATAGTCTTGCTCTGTCACCCAGGCTGGAGCGCAGAGACATGATCATAGCTCACAGGAGCCTCAAACTCTTGGGCTCAAGTAATCGCCCTGCCTCAACGCATGCCACACCACCTTTTTTTTTTTTTTTTTTTTTTTAAAGAGACGGGGTCTCACTTTGTTTCCCAGGCTGGTCTCGAACTCCTGCCTCAAGTGTTCCTCCCGCCTCAACTCCCAAAGCCCTGGGATTATAGCCATGAGCTACCATGCCAGACCAAAATTCTAAATAAGTTTTAAAAGCCAATTGACAAAACCAAAAATCATAGAATTTTTGCCTGACATGGCCTTATCCTGTGATCAAATTTATCTTTTTTCTTCCTCTAGAGAGGAATGCATATATCCTCACACATGTAGATGTGTGATGTGGAATGTGAACATTCTACTTTGAATTTTCTAGCGATTATCTTTAAATTTTTTTAAAACCACACCACTACCTATATTTTCTAATTATCAACAACAAAATAAAACAGTAAAAAATAAAGGCTGGGCTTTTACTTTCTCCTAACAGTCCCTGCCCCACCCCCACCTACTTCTCAGGTTCCACTAGTGAATCTGACCCAGATTTATTATTGTTGGCATTGTTACTGAATAACTGGGATTTTTCTCTTTCCATTACATATCTTCTCTTTCAATAATTATTTACAACATTTGAATTTTCATTTGTAACATCTGTAACCAAGTTTATAATTTAGACTTAAATTTATGTTTAAGTGATTTCAATTCAATGTCAGTTTTTTTTAAACCACAAGTTCCCCATTCTTGAGTTATTCAATCAATCTTTTAGTTGGTTAGAATATATCTATGAACAAGTTTTGTTTAAGAAAAATTTACAGATAACATACAGAAAAATTTCAGGTACAGGTAGTAGAAAAAAAGCTGATGGCCTTAAACAGTAAGGAAAGGTACTGGCTCACAGTTTCCAAGTCCAAAGGCAGGGTGAGCTCCCACTGAAGGCAGTGTGCTAGCTCCAACTTCTGTACCTTCAGAGAACATCTTTCTGCTGCTTTCACAAATTAACAACAATTAGTGTGACCATTTAATTCTTAGTTACAACCTTTTTTCCCTTAAAACTTAGCTTCAGCTCCACGACACTATTTTCTGGCAATGTTATAGAGAAGTCTAAAACCATCCCAATTTCTTTGTAAGTAACCCTCTCCCCAGGTTCCGACTGGCTGTTTGCAGGGTCCTCTCTTGTTCTTTCTTGCTCTTCCCAGTAATTTCATCTAAGGCAGAATGAGCTCTTTGAATATACAGAAACAGCTGGTGTTTTTTCAGCTCAAAGATACTTTTTCCCATTGAATCTGATTATTGTTTCTTCTGTTCTATTTGTTTTGGTATCTTCTTCAGGAACAACACTTACTCAGATCACAGCAATAATTTAACTTTCTACATTGTAAACTTCTGCTCTTCATGAATCCTAAGGGAGTTTAAAATTCTGCAAATGCTTTTACTATCATTACAGTTTCTTTCAGCTCTTTCATTTCACTTTGTAATTTTTATTTCCTTATTTCTGAGACAGGGTCTGTCACCCAGCCTGGAGCACAGTGCCACAATCATAGCTCACTGCAGCCTTGCCAACTTCTGGGCTCAAGCGATCCTCCCACCTTAGCCTCTGAGTAGTTGGGACCACAGGTGCAGTATGTACCACCACACCTGGCTAATTTTTCCTTGCGTTTTATAGAGAAGGGGGTCTCACCATGTTGCCCAGGCTGGTCTCGAACTCCTGGTCTTAAACTCCTGGGCTGCAATGATCCCCCCACCTCAGCCTCCCAAAGTGCCAGGAATACAGGCGTAAGCTTGTGTGCCCAGCCTCATTTTATAATTCTCTCTACCCTAGTTTTCAGCTTGGCCTGTTGCTTTATCTCATCTTTCAACCACTTATGTGTGTTTCTTGAATTTTATTAAGAACAGCACAAAGTAGATTCAACCTGAAATTTACTTCTCATTTCTATAATTACTATTTTCTAAATTATACTCTTCCTCTGCGTCAAAACTATATCCCCTCCTATTTTCTTTTGGAAACATGTTGCTTTATTCTTTATTTTTGAACAACAGTATTTAGACCCATCCTGCCCCCACTCCCCCCCGACCAAAAAAAAGAATAGCTGGACCTCCTCCTTAGAATGCTGCTAAATGTTGGTGGGTTTTTGTTGTTGTTGTTTTCCAACTCTAAGTTTATAGGCTGGAGGATGCATATATAAACTGCACTGCCTATTCAGAGATGTGGTCCATCTTCCAGGGAATGTCAGCTCTAGGAGCCTCCTTCTCTGAGCCTATCATGTCGCTTTCGTATTCTAGTTTCTGCATCTAACTCTGTCTGGACCTGGCTTCCACTCCAGATGGGTGGGAAGCCGCCCAATGCACCAGGAAGGAGAATTGCGGCACCCAGGAGAAGCTCTAGTAGTTTCGAGCGTGTTGAAGCCGCGTGCGTCCTCTGGCCTCCCAGTTCAGCTGCTCGTCAACACTGCTGCTGCACAAGCCCACCCCGGCTGCCCGTGGACATTCAGGGTCGTCAGGCCTCCCTCGCTCTCTGCTCTCCCAAGTTAGCACAGCCAACACCACATCGCCGTACGTTCCTCACAACTCTGCACTGAGTTCTCAGGAAACAGAGTGATGAGTCAGGCCCTGGTATTTCTTCACCCTGATCCCACTATCCATTATGATTCAGCTTTTCATCTCTCTTTTTCTCAATCACTTCCATCGGGATCTGGTGATTCAAGGGAGGGGAGGTAAAAAGTCAGACAAACACTAGTGCCTAAGTCACATCTTCATGGAAAATGCCAATGACCATTTTTTAGTGTTCTTCTATCTTCTAAATTCTTTTGATGTCAGCTTTCTCTGTTTCTACAGAAATTTTATTTTAAATTTTCTCTTTCACCCACTTGGGTTTTTTCATCCATCTGGAGGTCCTTGCTGTTTGTAGGCAGTTAAAAATGAGATGAAGCGCCAGGCGCGGTGGCTCAGGCCTGTAATCCCAGCACTTTGGGAGGCCAAGGCAGGTGGATCACGAGGTCAGGAGATCAAGACCATACAGTGAAATCCCATCTCTACTTAAAATACAAAAAATTAGCCGGGCGTGGTGGCGGATGGTTGTAGTCCCAGCTACTCGGAAGGCTGAGGCAGGAGAATGGCGTGAACCCAGGAGGCGGAGCTTGCAGTGAGCCAAGATCACACCACTGCACTCCAGCCTGGGGAAAAAAGCGAGCCTCCGTCTCAAAAAAAAAAAAAAAAAGAGAGAGATGAAGCTAGCTGTATGTCTTCCTTTGGTGTTGCGTGTAGGTAAACTTTTCTCACTAGATTTCCCTCTCAAATGGGAAGGTTCATTATGTTCTGTGTTCTGTGAGCAGAGCTTGTCCACTGGAGGGCTTCCCTTGGGGATGAAAAGATAGGGCCCTTTATTGGAGAAGTCGCATGAAAAGAACAAACAAACAAAAATGTTAAAAAGCTTTACTTGGGGTGTTGGTACATACCCACTGAGTTCCAGTTCTCCCCAGGCAAGGAATCTAATCTCTGTAAAGAAAATGTGCTTGTGGGTAAAACGCTGTAGACTGCTCAAAACAAGAGGAACAGGAGAGGAGGACAGAAAAGAGTGTAGAGAGCACTCCCAGCACAGTGGCTTCGGAGGGCCTTTGAATTCTCCTTGTTTGCAGTACGATTTCTATGATTACCAACAGAACCCAAACCCGAACACTAACTAGTCTGAGCAGAGCCCCGCGAGGGGCTGCCCAGAAGCTGCTCCTGCTTACTCTAAATCCTCCTTCTGTTTTATCTGCTTACAGGTTTCCCATTTCTAGTTTCTTTCCAAAAGTGTGTTACACTCTATCCTTTGCTAAAGGTCCCTTCCAGGCTCTTTTTTCCCACCTACACTGAGGTACAACTGACAGCTAAAAATTGGATATATTCAAGGTGTACATCTCAATGTCTTAAGGAGACATTGTGAAATGACGACCACCGTCAAGATTAACATATCCGTCGCTTCACATAGCTACCTTGTACATGTGTGGTGAGACTACTTAAAATCACTCTGCAAATTTCAAGTATACAATACCTTATCTCTAACTGTAGTCACAGGGCTGTACATGAGGTCTCCAGAATTTATTCATCTTATAAATGCAAGTCTGTACGCTTTGACCAACTTCTCCCCATTTGCCCCCCATCCCGGTCTCTTCCCTATCATTTGCTGAGAATTTGGGGTGAACAGGGGATGAAAATTTGGTGTCCTATGTCCACCACTGGGATCACACTGGAATCCCTGAGAAGTAGACTCTTCACGCTTCTATTAACAGATTTCAGTATGGCTCCCTTGGGGAATCCTGTTTCTTGAACTCACTACTGGTCTTCAGAGAGAGTAAAAACTTTCTACAGACAACATGATTCTACTCCAGATGCAACTGTTCATGAGATTATCAACTAAAGGACTGCAACAGCAAGGATTTGATGTGGTCCTTCAAATAATAAGGGTTAAAATAAACTTCAACCTTTCAACAGGAAGAAAACACAAACAAACCTAAAAACCTTCAAGACAGCACACAGCCACAGATTCAACCATGTGACAGAGGTGAGCAAAACCTCTCTGACCACTCCCAACACTAAAACCAATCCAAGTCTCAGTTCCACCCACAGGAGAAGCACAGACACTGACACTGAATCGAGCTGCAACACGGATGAACCTGGGAAAGTGACTCATGCCACAACATGGATGAACCTGCTGAGTGAAAAATGCCAAAAACAGAAGACCACATATTCTACGATTCCATTTACGTGACATGTCCATGGAAATAAAAAGTCAATGAATGACTGCCAGGGGTTGGAGAGGAGGGAATGACGGCTAATGGGGACCAGGTTCTTTTTTTTTTTTTTTTTTTTTTTTTTTTTTTTTTGAGACGGAGTCTTGCTCTGTCACCCAGGCCGGAGTGCAGTGGCGGGATCTCAGCTCACTGTAAGCTCCGCCTCCCGGGTTCACGCCATTCTCCTGCCTCAGCCTCCCAAGTAGCTGGGACCACAGGCGCCTGCCACCTCGCCCGGCTAGTTTTTTTTTGTATTTTAGTAGAGACGGGGTTTCACCGCGTTAGCCAGGATGGTCTCGGTCTCCTGACCTCGTGATCCGCCCATCTCAGCCTCCCAAAGTGCTGGGATTACAGGCTTCAGCCATCGCGCCCGGCCAATCTTTTTGAGGTGATAAAAATGTTCTAAAATTAGATTGTGGTGATGAGTGCACAACTTTATGAATACACTAAAAGCCATTCAATTGTGTAATTTAAAAGGATGACTATAATGGTATGTGGATTATAGTGATTTCTAAAAAGAGAATAAGTGCTTTATTACCAAATAGACTGAAGGTGCACAGTCCCTCGCTCCTGTAATACTTCACTGGATCAGAAATTACTTCAGAGCACAGGATCTCTGCTACAACACAAAGCAGCAAACCAATCATACATAAATCTGAGAAGAGCCGGACTCAGTGGCTCATACCTGTAATCCCAGCACTTTGGGAGGCTGAAGTCGGTGGATTAACTGAGGTCAGGAGTTCAAGACCAGCCTGGCCAACATAGTGAAACCCCAGCTCTACGAAAAATACAAAAATTAGCTGAGAGTGGTGGCAGGCGCCTGTAATTGCAGCTACTTCAGAAGCTGAAGCAGGAGAATCGCATGAATCCAGGAGGCAGAGGTTGCAATGAGCTGAGATCGCGCCACTGCACTCCAGCCTGGGCAACAAGAGCGAAACTCCATCTCAAAAAAAAAAACAAATAAATAAAATAAAATAAAATAAAATAAAATAATAAATCTGAGAAGAAAGCTACCAAACTATTTTTTTTTCTAAAGGGATAATAACAAGGCAGGAGAGAAGGAGGGGAGACATGAAGGAAGTTTCTTGAAGGGCTACAAAAGCATTTCTTTCAGTGGAAGGCAGAAAACAGAAACGTGTGAGAAGCATGGAGACGGAACCCTCTTAGTGTAAAATAGGAAAAGGTTCTTCAAAATACCGTTCAGGCCGGCACAGACAGAGAAGCAATCTGTGAAGGACCGCAAAGTTCTCCATCCTTAAATTTGCTGAGTAGTGCTCGTATATTATACCCACTGAAGTGCCACTGGTTTATTATTTCCATAAAGTTTAAACAGCCTTAAGACACTGAACAACATTTTTGGGCTGAATAATAAATATGTTTATGACCGATGCCCTGAACCACGGAAACGTAAAAAAGAGCACCTAAAAATAGACTACGGGACTTCAAGGAAGCCTGTCCATAAAATCAAATCTACAAAGAATAGCTCAGATGGTTACCACAGAATCACATGAGTTCTTCACAGGCACCATTGGTATTTAATAGTCCCCAAACAGGACGTCTGGCTACAAAATTACAAGAAATATGAGAAATCTGACCCCCTTAACATGAAAAAAACAAAAACTAAATGCTTGAGACACCCATGTATGCGAAAATCACTAGTCTTATGATCACTACATTGATCATAAAAACATTTTAAAACATACAATTCATCTTCAGCTACAGGGTGGTGATATGGACTTGGTCCTGATAAGACAGAGCAGAAGATGCAAATCTTTTATAGAAATTACACTGAAACAGGCAAATTTGGAATTTAATTTGATTGAACTGCTGATTCTGAATTTATTTGCTGTATGGTAAATGCATAAATTTCAGTACTACTGAACAAATTTAAGAAAACTTGGCTTTCTTTCACGAGTCCTTGCTATCTCTATACCAGCATGAACATGAACGGTATTTTGAAGAATATTTGCCCTATTTTACAAGAGGAGGGTTTAGTTCTCTGGGTTCTCACGTTTTACTATTTTCTGCCCC
Source organism: Rhinopithecus bieti (assembly GCF_001698545.2). Classification (NCBI taxonomy): domain Eukaryota; kingdom Metazoa; phylum Chordata; class Mammalia; order Primates; family Cercopithecidae; genus Rhinopithecus; species Rhinopithecus bieti. The sequence goes on along the minus strand of NW_016829485.1, from coordinate 514,349 downwards.
CAAGGAAAATAATGTGTCGGCCTCACATATATTCTCTGGTTACGTGGTGTGTACATAATTAAAAGGGAAAATTAAAATGCCTTCTAGACTAGTCACGAACAAAATTAATACTTCAGAATGGAATTTAAATCAGTCATCTGAAAGGGAGACTCCTAGATCCTGTTGCTATTTCTTGAATACTTTTAGAGGAGTGTCATTTTTTTTTCCCACCCTGCCCTTTCCTTTATTGACTTTTCACACAATGAGTTTGCTGTGCCCATCACCGGATACATGAACAACAACAAAAAAGCTACAGCTGGATCCTGTATTACTCTCAGCTGCAGCTAAAGTTCTTTTTTTAAATCAATAGGAAAGTGTTGAGGGAGGGAAGAAGAAAAAGATGCATTCCTGAGAGATTTAAGGTTTAGTCTTCATCCAAGGATCTGACAGCAAAAGTATGTCTTTTGAATACTATGTAAATATAGTTTGTCTTACTAAATTTTCCAATTCTTAAGTTCATTTCTTTATAAAACCATGGCCAAATATTAAAATAAAATCCTTACTATGTTAGGCCAGATAACTACCTCCAGATGGGTGTGAGTCTAGAAACCACTGTGTATGCTTGTTCCAAATTCACCCACACACATATTCCATTGACATCTGAACCATTTAGTAACTCCTTCTGGTTACCAACTTAATCCACACTTACCAAAGAACAAGAAAAATCAATGTCACTTTTACCTTGAATCAAAATGATTTTTAACATATTTACAATTAAAAAAATTAAAGAAACCGAAGTACTTATCTCTTCTGCTTACACATGCAATCTAGTCTATAGGATGCAAATAATGGTATGAGGCAATGAGCCTAGACTCTTCAAAAAGATGTCACCAAAACAATTTTTTTTTTCTTTTTTGAGACAGAGTCATACTGTCACCCAGGCTGGAATGCACTGGCAGAATCTTGGCTCACTGCAACCTCTGCCTCCTGGGTTTAAGCAATTCTCGTGCCTCAGCCTAGGATTTCAGGCATGCACCACCACGCACGGTTAATTTTTTTTTTTATTTTTAGTAGAGATGGGGTTTCACCATGTTGGCCAGGCTGGTCTTGAACTCCTGGCGTCAAGTGATCCGCCTGCCTCGGCCTCCCAAAGTGCTGAAATTACCGGCATGAGCCATCGCGCCCAGCCACCAAAACACATTTTAAAATAGAACACAGCCTGGCAAGGTGGCTCACACCTTGTAATCCCAACACTTTGGGAAGCCAAGGCGGGCAGATCACAAGGTCAGGAATTCCAGACCAGCCTGGCCAATTTGGTGAAACCTCGTCTCTACTAAAAATACAAAAATTAGCCAGGCATGGTAGCTGGCACCTGTAGGCCCAGCTACTGGGGAGGCTGAGGCAGGAGAATCACTTGAACCCGGGAGGCAGAGGTTGCAGTGAGCCGAGATCATGCCACTGCACTCCAGCCTGGGTGACAGAGTGAGACTCTGTCTCAAAAATAAAAATAAATAAAAAAAATTAAAAATAAATACAAGAGGCCAGGTGCAGTGAGCTACTGGTAACAACTGGGGAAAGTAGACAGAGGTTGCAGTGAGCCGAGATCACACCACTGCACTCCAGCCCTGGCCACAGAGCAAGACTCCACCTCAAAAACAAACAACAAAAAAAATAAGTAAGACTGAAGAGAGCCGGGCGTGGTGGCTCATGCCTGTAATCCCAGCACTTTGGGAGGCCGAGGTGGGCAGATCACAAGGTCAGGAGATCAAGACCATCCTGGCTAACACGGTGAAACCCCATCTCTACTAAAATACAAAAAATTAGCCGGGCATGGCAGCGTGCGCCTGTGGTCCCAGCTACTTGGGAGGCTGAAGCAGGAGGATAGCGTGAACCTGGGAGGCGGAGCTTGCAGTCAGCTGAGATCGCACGACTGCACTCCAGCATGGGAGACAGAGCGAGATTCTGTCTCAAAAAAAAAAAAAAAGACTGAAGAGAGATAACTAAATAGGAGGTGTAAATCTTAATTAGAGCCTAGGTAGGTTAAAAAAAAAAAAAGCTATATAAACATTTTGGTAACAACTGGGGAAAGTAGAATATGTACTACTTTGGAACAATATTATGGAATGACTATCAGTTATCTTAAGAATGATAATGGCTGTAGTTATGTAGGAGCATGCTCTTAGGAGATGAGTGCTGAAGTATTTCTGTGAAGTGTTATGATGTTTGTAACTTTTTGAGACGGAGTATCTTTCTGTCCTCCAGGCTGGAGTGCAGTGGTATGATCTCAGCTCACTGCAACCTCCGCCTCCCAGGTTCAAGTAATTCTCATGCCTCAGCCTCCTGAGAAGCTGGGATTACAGGCGCACACCACAATGCTCGGCTAATTTTTTGTATTTTTAGTAGAGACAGGTTTTCACCATGTTGGCCAGGTTGGTCTCGAACTCCTGGCCTCAAATAATCTGTGCACCTTGGCCTCCCAAAGTGCTGGGATTACAGGCATGAGCCACCGCGCCCGGCCATGTTTGTATCTTGCTTTCAAATGGGTTCACACACACACACACACACACACACACACAAATTGTAATATAAAGACAGACAAGCAAATGTGGCCAAATGTTAGCAGCTGGTGAATTCAGGTGAAAGACACATAGGATTCATTGTGCCATTCCTTCAATTTTTCTGTAGATTTGAACAGTTCATTTTCAAAATACAAAGTTGGGAAGAAAAGATACGATAATCATATCGCCAATCATCGGTTATTCCTAAGCCCCAATGCAACCATTCTTCCAACTCATTCGGCTCAGTATGCAAACACAGGCAAGCCAGAGGGTTAACACTTTGATGACTAACAGTTTTGAATGCCTATTATTATAATCTTTGAGATTTTTGATAAATTCTTCATATAAATAATTTCACTTGGGTTTTTTAACACCCATCTTGCATATGAGAAAACTGAAGCTTAGGGAGATTAAGTAACTTACGCAAAAGCACAAGGCTAGAAATGACAGCGCTGCAGATATTTACTTAAAAATATGTCAACACCAAATATTTGTCAACACCAAACGATCAAGCTCAAATGTTTAAACAAACTTATGTAAGCATACAGAAGGTATGAATACAAATTCTCAGAACTATTAACATTATAGTTGACAATATTCTGCCTTGAACAAGGGGAATTACCTGAAATATCCTCAATGGCTGCCCTGATACAGCAAACAGGCAAAAGTTCTGATATCCTAATTCCCAGAGACCCCAAGGGAAAACCTCTCCACTCCCACAGGACTAAGACTATTTAGGAAGGAATGGCTACATAGTTATCTCCAGCATGATGCATCCCAACAGAGTCGGCCATGAGGAAGCTGGGCTAAGGACCAGAAAGGCTCCCCCTATAGCACTGCAGTAGCCCTGGGGGTCCAGCACCTAATCAGGACAGGGAGGGAGGGATATGTTAAGGACATCAGGAGAAAACAGCTTCAAGTCTCATGAAATTAAGGACTTACAGAGTCCCCTCTTTAGAATGCGGGGGAGACGCTCAGGTCTGTGTGACTACCCAAGCTTGACCTTTAATCTTTTTTTTTTTTTTTTGAGACGGAGTCTCGCTCTATTGCCCAGGCTGGAGTACGGTGGCACGATCACAGCTCGCTACAAGCTCTGCCTCCCAGGTTAAAGGGATTCTCCTGCCTCAGCCTCCCAAGTAGCCGGGACTACAGGCACCCGCCACCACACCCAGCTGATTTTTTGTATTTTTAGTAGAGACGGGGTTTCACTGTGTTAGCCAGGATGGTCTCGATCTCTGGACCTCATGATCCCGCCCGCCTCAGCCTGTCAAAGCATTGGGATTACAGGCGTGAGCCACCGCCCCGGCCGACCTTTAATCTCTTTAACCAAAGTAGAAATGGCCCTGTCAATAACTTTACAACTCTAAGGAAACAGCACTCCTGTAAAATCTGTTCCTGAAATTCCCAGTCACTGATCCAATCAACTACATTTCTTGATGGCTGAAACCAAGATAAAAAAAACCACCTACACCAAGTCCTGACACTCGAGAACTGCTGGGATATTCTCTCCAAAGGGAGTCGCTGACCACTGGTTCAGGCAGGGGGCCCTAGAGCACACTCCCATTTGTGGAACTCTTAGGCAGGCCTGCACCAAACCTCAAGGTGAGTGGAAGGACTAGGATAGTGGACTTCTCTCTGAAGACACAAATTCTTTGCTACCCTTTACAGGTAAAACAGAAATGGGAGATAAAAGTTTTAGTGCAGAACTTAACAACAGACTTCTGAAATAGATGGTCTTCATTACCTGTAGATGCAAGACAGTCAGGTCTTACCAGGATAATAGGTAATACTTGACAGGAAGACATGAAAAGAGAGAAGCCCCCAGACTCTTCTACTGAGAAGGGAAAAGTGGGGAGGGGTGGAAGCAGCGGGAAGGTAATACAGACTTAAATCCTAAAACAAATGTCTAAGTACTAATAGCAGCAAAACCTAGGGGAAATAGCTTATGTTCTTTCCAGATTAAAAAAATTAAAGTCATGTTCTGCTGTCCAGCCAAATTACTGGGCACTTGTGAGGCAGAGCAACTAATAGGGGAGCCAAGGGAGGGCAGGATACAGTGCGTCCATTTGGACTCTGCTCCCTCCGTGAGCTGTCATCAAGAGTGAGTGCTAGCAGGACAATGTGTGGGGATTAACAGCTAGCAGACTTCAAGACCAGTCTGACCACAAAAAGGAAGGAAAGAAGGCATTTGACTTTCTTTTGTAAAAACTGAAACATCCTAGTAACCATCTGACTAGTATACAGCTTAACCACTACTTCAAACTAAATTTCAGGAACACAGTCCGTAACAGACACCCTGTGATTCCCGAGAAAATGGCAACACTTTAGAAGAAGACTTATCCAACGTGAAGATTCTTTTTACATAAGGCAATGAAAGGCATCACTTATTCTCGAAATGTGTCATGCTCTCAGAAGTGTGGTCATATACTGAATCAAAGTCTACAATCGCTCATCCTCCCACGCCTGGGAAATACAGCCTCATCATGTGAACAGGCCAAACATTCAAAAGACACTAAAATTCTTCAATTTTCCCATACTCTAACACAAACAAAACTGAATTCATTTGTCTGATCCTTTCTCAACTCAAAAAAATTTTAATCTAATTACTGAAACTTGGAAAAGGACATTCTTATTTCCTCTCTGTGAAGAACTAAAAGGAAGTCCTGTCTTCTAACAGAATATTAAATTGCCAATGTATGCCACCTTTGATTACTGCATTTTTCTAAATGGACATGTTAAAATAAAGATTTGCCAAATGAAATTATTAATGTATTTCTAAGAATATGAAAATATATTTTGTTTTATTAAAAGGGGAGAAAGTGTTAATCTCAAAAAGAAAATATAACCTAAGTTCTTAAAGTAATATTTATATGCTTAATGAATATTTATGGAAGAGAAAAGGTGTTTTTCTCTTTGCACTCTATGGCGGGGAGATCCTTACTGAATGAATGAAAGAACAAAACCTACCTGCTGCTACAGCCGGTATCACGCCAGATGCCTTGAGCTCCAAGTTACAGTACACTGCTACTCAAGCATTTAAACAAGAGGGGTATTTACTGCCCCACATGACGGGAAATGTGGAGGCAGGGAGGGTCCTGGGTGGGTGAAATTCAGCAACAGCACCATCTAGAATTCCGCTGGTCATCCTCAGGGTGTGGGCTTGGAAATGGACAGGCTTAATTAAGAGCCATTGTGAATGCAAGCTGGCTACTCATCCAGGCCCAGTGAAGTCTAGCATAAGAAATTTAACGGGGCTGGGCACGTTTGCTCACTCCTGGGTGGATCACTTGAGGCCAGGAGTTTAGGACCAGACTGGGCAACGTAGCAAGATCTTGTCTCTACAAAAAATATTTCTTTTCAAAAAATATTTTAAATTAGCTGAGCTTGGTGGTTAGGGCCTAGCTAGCTGAGAAGCTGAGGTGGGGGGATCACTTGAGCCAAGGAGGTTGAGGCTGCAAAGAGCCATGATCATGCCACTGCACTCTGGCATAGGAGACAGAGCAAGATCCAGTCTCAAAAAAAAGAAAAGAAACACAACTCCTCATATATTTATTTGTGAAGGAAGAAACTTCTTGGAGAAATCTCCCTGCAAACTGCCCTGCACGTTGGCCAGACTTGGGTGACACTTCCACCTCTCCTCCACTCACGGATAAAGAAAGAGGAATTATCCCAGCTGCTTAGACTTTTAAGATATAGCTCTTTGTGGTGATAAAGTCATCTTCCCTGATGGATAAATATCTAAACAATTCATGGTTCTGTGGGCAAGGAAGCAAAGAAGGGTGGATTTGCAATAGGGCATCAACAATATCTTCTACACAGAGTCAAATACGGCTATAACAATGACCACAAGATACACAGCAACGGGCAACAGAGAAATAAACTGGTTGATCAATGCTTCTTCTGCCCTGCAAAATATCTACGTCCCATTTTATGGTTTCAAATCAAGAGTTGTTATTTAACTTACATTTTACAGAAAGGAAAAAAATATTGTTTAAAGTCTATCAGCCACCCTAATTCTTGAATCAGCTATAAAAATAGCTCAGTAATTACTGCTTTAATGAACCCTCATATTATCAAATTGTGGTTTTACAGAACCTCCAGAATGTGAAATAAATGCAACCCAGATGTTCACTAAAAAATGAAAACAAGATTGTTTTTACTTCATAGCAACCGAATAGGTCAACCCATTTCCTCCTTCAGAGAATTCTCAGAGGGCCACAAACTCCACTCAAAGAGCATGTGTTTCATATGTATCTGTCCAGAGAAAAAGGAAACTCTGCTGTCCAAAATAAACGGAGAATATTATATGTTCCCATGAAAGTGAATTAGAAAGTTGCAGTAAGGCTGTGTCTACACATTGCCAAACATCTGGATGAAAATTTGGGGGGAAAAAAATCACGAATTACCTAGATATTGGGAAATACTTTCTGATCATCATCCAAATGTTTTGTTTTATAGCAAATTGCTGATTTTATTAATTACAGACGTAAGTTTTTCAAAAGAAGACTACAGTAATTAACAATAGCCCTGTTGAGAGTTTAAAGCAGGAACTTTTATTCTCTCCTATTTGAACAGTGTTCCTGGTGACTTACTAAAAACCAAGTCAGCTAAAAGAGTAAATTTGCTCTAGGAAAGTAAATCAAAAAATCTTCTTGGCCAACTGAAATTGACTCAGGTGAGTCTCTTCTAATATTTACATAATACTGAAAAGATATTTATCTGAAATAAATGCTTGCTGTATTGGCTCCAGCCAAATTATAAAGCACTACAGAATCTCATATCTATTCTCCGTTAACTGGGTACTTGACATTAACTATAAAAGTTTGTTTGGTTAACTTCAAAATCAGGGATGGAGAGTCATGTATTTTCTACTCTCATTTAAATGATTTACTATTTTCCCACAAACTCAAAATATTTTAATAGTACTATTATATATATATTATATATTTTTTTTTTTTTTTTTTTTTTGGAGACAGAGTTTTCACTTCTTGTTGCCAGGCTGGAGTTGCCAATGCGCGATCTCGGCTCACCATCAACCTCTGCCTCCCAGGTTCAAGCGATCTCTCTGCCAGCCTCCTGAGTAGCTAGGCATTACAGGCATGCACCACCACACTCGGCTCATTTTGTATTTTTAGTAGAGACAGGGTTTCTCCATGTGGTCAGGCTGGTGTCGAACTCCCAATCTCAGGTGATCCACCCTCCTCAGCCTCCCAAAGTGCTGGGATTATAAGCGTGAGCCACCGTGCCCAGCCAATATTTAACATATCTTAAGTAGCTTTTAGGATAGTTTGACAAAACCTATTTTTTTAATTTCATTTCATTTCAAAAGTTTCAATAGTCCCACATTACAGGCTGACAAACCCGCTTTCTAAAGGATCTGCCAATAATTTCTTAAAACTAATCTACCTCTCCCAAAGTTACATATACTAAGAGTGTGAGAATGCAAACAGCATTATTATTCTAATGTGCCTGATATAAATTATTACTGGTCTCCTGTGAAAACTTCCCGAGAAATATTTCACTGCAAAACAGACATACCCTTCCCTCACTTAGCTCCAGCCACGCAGGCTTCCCCTCTATTCTCATAACATGCCACATTTCCAATTAAGGCCCATGGCACGTGCCTTTCCTTCAGCAAAGACACACCTTCCCCCACTAGCTCCTTAGCCCATTCCAATCTAGCTAGCTCCCTGCCTCTCCCCAAACTGTTTTTCTTTAACATCACCAAGTCCAGTAGACATGTCTCCATCCCACTTTAGGCCATCTCTAAGTGCATTCAACACAGCTGATCACTCCTTCTCTCTTCTGCAATGCCACACAATCTTCAAGGCTTCCTGAGCCTCACTGGTTACCCTCCTAGTCAGCTTTGCTGCATTGTCCTCAGTCCTAGGATTTTTCTCCTCTCTCAACTCTCTTCCCTATGTGAGCTCATCCACTTATATGAATTAAAATCTCCCCAATGTTTATCTCCTACCCAAATTAGTCTTCTGAGCAGCAGACTGACACAGCCAACTGCCTACCTACCATCTCCACTAGGATATCTCACTGACTAGTCCATTTTAAATAGCAAAATTGAATTCCTGAGAGTCTGCTTCCAGTAAAAAGCTGACTAGCTCATTGTAGACCAACCTTTCTGCCAAGAACAACTTAAAAAGCTGAACAAATTATTAGAAACAACTGTTTGAAGGCATCAGAGAGCTACCCATGCAGGGAGGACTCTGGAGGCCAGGATTCCAGAGAGAAAAGGGGAGTGCAGAGAAGTGAGTCCAATCACCGGGGCCACTTTCCTCCTTGAGGGATTTGCCAATTCACAGCAGAAGCTGGGAAGCCAAAACACCAAATAGAATCAAGTGACTGAGAATCCAAGAAGGTCAGCAGAATAGCCACCGGTCTTAGGGAACTGAGGGGACAAAAATTAGAGTTCAGGGGCTTGCCAAGCAGAAGAGGCCCTGGGAAGCATCCCAAGCTTTCAGTGGGAACCACTGAAGGCTATAACCTAGGAGAAGGGTAAACCAGAATAAATCAAGCCTCATAATTTTAAGGTGATGTTCCAGCCAGGTGAGGTGGCTCAGGCCTGTAATCCCAGCACCTTTGGAGGCTGAGGCAGGCAGATCATTTGAGGCAGGAGTTCAAGACCAGTCTGGGAAACATATTGAGACCCTTGCTCTACAAAAACAAAAGCGAAAACAGACAACAGAACACGCTCACTCACAAGGCATCCAAATATCGGAGTTATCAGACACAGACTTTAACTGTGAATAAAGCAGTTGACAAGATAAAAAATGCCAGCAGAAAATTGGAATCTTAAAAAAAAAAAATCAAGAAAACTGGAGAAGACAATAATGGAAATTAAGAACTCAATAAATGAGTTTAACAGCAATTACAGTTGAAGAAAGGATTAGTACAATGGAATATAAGTCAGAAGAAGATAAAGAATGAACCACAGAGAGGCAAAGACATAAAGAACACAGAAAAGAATCTAAGACATCCAGGACGCGACACAGAGGACATGTTTAATGCACAGGTAATCAGTCCTGGAAGGAGATGAGATAGGAAATGCAGCAGAAGCAATCAGTGAAGAGATAATGAACAAGAATTCTGTAAATCTAATTTAAGATCAAGCTTTGTCACAGCACTGCCAAAAAGAAAAAGAACAACTAATCCCAAGCAGGATACATTTGAGGAAAACCACATCTGGACACACTACATAACAGCTGAAAACCAAACCCAAAGAGAACATCTTAAAAGCAGCCTAAAGGGAAGAAAAAACACTAAGTGGAAAAGAGTGACAGTAAGACTGATGCAGCTGACTTCTCCACAGAATCAATGGAAGCCAGAAGGCAATCAAATTACCCCTTTGAAACGCTGCAGGAAGGCCAGGCTCAGTGGCTGATGCCTGTAATCCCAACACTTTGGATCACTTGAGGCCAGTAGGTCAACACCAGCCTGAGCAACATAGTGAGACCTCCCATCTTTACCAAAAAATTTAAAATTGCAAGAAATTAACTTGAAAGCCTACAACTATAATCCTGATGAAACTATCCTTCAAAAACAGAGGCAAGCTTAGCACAGTGGCACATGCCTGTAGTCCTAGTTACTCGGGAGGCTGAGGCAGGAGGACTGCTTGAGCCCAGGAGTTCAAGGCTGCAGTGAGCGATGATGGCATCACTGCTCTCCAGCCTGGGCAACAGATTGCGACTCTGTAATAAAAAAATTTTAAGTGGAGGCAAAGTAAAGATATTTTTGACCCAAAAAACAAAGAAATGAACCCTCAAAATAGTTTTTTCCCGTTCATTAAGCAACACCACTACCAAGCCAGAAACCTAGTCCTATTTGATTCCTGCAGTTCCTGTACCTCTAACCTTCACCAAGCTGACAGTATGTCCATCTGATTCTCCAAAATATATTCTATCCCGTAACAAGAGCTCACTTATAACAAACCTTCACATGTACCCCTGAACCTAATATAAAAGTTTTAAAAAATATATTTCATCACTATAAAGCAACACAAATTAAAACAATACATCATTTCTTACTCATGAGATAGGCAAACATTTAAAAGTAAGGCAAACACTGTGTGCTCATTTCAATGCTGGGAAACCACACTATTCACAAGCCCCTAATGAGAAAGCAATCTGTTATATATTAAAATTGAAGCATGCCTATAACTCACAACTGCAATTCCAGAAATATACTTTAGATAAACTGTGAGGGGAGAGAAGACTAAGGAGCTCACCTCAGTACCGTTTGTACCACCACCAGTGTAACACTGACATTAACAAGTTCAACACAGGGCTAGGCCCGGTGGCTCACACCTGTAATCCCAGCACTTTGGGAGGCCAAGGCAGGCAGATCACTTGAGGTCAGGAGTTCGAGACCAGCCTGGCCAACATAGCAAAAACCTGTCTCTATTAAAAATACAAAATATTTAGCAGGGCATGGTGTTGCAAGCCTGTAATCCCAGCTACTCAAGTGGCTAAGGCAGAAGAACGGCTTGAACCCGGGAGGCGGAGGTTGCACTGAGCCAAGATCGCACCACTGTGCTCCAGCCTGGGCAACACAGTGAGGACACTGTTTTCAAAAAAAAAAAAAAAGTTCAACACAGGACAAGATAGACAAAACGTGATTGCAATTAAAATAAACAAGGTCTATATATAATCACAAGGATAATCTCTAATGCAAGCTGCAGAAGATTACATACTGTGTGATATCGGCTTTATAAACTTTTTAAAACAAATTAGGGCTGGGTACGGTTGCTCACACCTGTAATCCCAGCACTTTGGAAGGCCGAGGTGGGCAGATCATCTGAGGTCAGAAGTTCAAGACCAGCCTGGCCAACATGGTGAAACCCCATCTTTACTAAAAATGCAAAAAATTAGCTGGGCATGGTGGCGGGCCCCTGTAATCCCAGCTACTCGGGAGGCTGAGGCAGGAGAATCGCTTGAATCAGGGAGGTGGAGGTTGCAGTGAACCAAGATCGCACCATTGCACTCCAGCCTGGGCAACAACAGCGAAACTCCGTATCAAAAGAGAAGAAAAAAAAAGAGACCTGTACATTACTTATGGAGGCACATGCACATCTGTTAAAGTTTGAAACATATACCAGGCCAGGCACAGTGGCTCATGCCTGTAATCCAAGCACTTTGGGAGGCCAAAGCGGGTGGATCATTTGTGGTCAGGAGTTCGAGACCAGCCTGGCCAACATGGTGAGATACTGTCGCTACTAAAAATACAAAAATTAGCTGGGTGTAGTGGCGCCCACCTGTAATCCCAGCTACTCGGGAGGCTGAGGCAGAAGAATCGCTTGAACCTAGGAGATGGAGGTTGCAGTGAGCTGAGATCACACCACTGCACTCCAGCCTGGGTGACAGAGTGAGACTCCATCTCAAAAACCAAACAAAAGCACCATACACCAGAGGGCCCCATATCAAATTCATAATGGTTGCCTCTAGGAAACATGAAAGCAAAGAGCAAAAGGACCAGCGATTGCCAGACAAAAGTGACTTCAACTTTATTCAATATTTACTAACAAATATTTACTGAAAGGCTACTATGTCCCAAGCACTGTCCTAGATCTTGGAGATACAACTGTGGATAAAAGCAGAAAATACTCTTACTTTCATAGAACTCACATTCTAAGAGAAAAGAAACACATAAGATAATAGGTAAGGGGTGACACGTGCTAAGGAAGAAAAATAAAGTTGGGAGGAACAATGAATGTGATTTTAGACAGGTGGTCAAGGAAGACTTCTGTGATAAGGAAACATTTGAGCAGAAACTTGAAAGAGGCAAGAATACACCACATGCAGGTATCTGAGAGGAAACCACTACAGGGGCAGCAAGTGCAAAGGCACTGAGGCAGAAGTGTGCTTGGCAAGGAGACCAATGAGACAGACCAGAGTCAGGGAGGAAACAGGATAGGAGTGACGGGAAATGTCAGACATAGCAGGGGACTAGTGTAGTGGTCAAGGGCAGTCCCCAAGGTCAGAATTTTTTTTATATATTGAAAAGGTTATGAAAAAAAAAAAAAAAAAGACTTGTGACAGAGACCGTATGTGACCCACAAAGCCTACAAGGTTTACTATCTGGCCCTTTTGTAAAAAAAAGCTTGGCCAGGCGCGGGGTGGCTCACGCCTGCATTCCCAGCACTTTGGGAGGCCGAGGCGGGCAGATCACGAGGTCAGGAGTTCGAGACCAGCCTGGCCAATATGGTGAAACCCTGTCTCTACTAGAAAAAAAAAAAATGACAAAATAATGAGCCAGGAGTGGTGGCACACGCCTGTAATCCCAGCTACTCAGGAGGCTGAGGTAGGAGAATCGCTTGAACCCAGGAGGCGGAGGTTGCAGTGAGCCGAGATCGCTCCACTGCACTCCGACCTAGGTGACAGAGCAAGACTCCATTTCAAAAAAGAAAAAAGAAGAGCTTGTAGCCTCCTAAACTAAAGCGTGTGGGCCATGGTAAGGTCTGAGAATAGGATTCTGAATAAACTGAGGAAAGAGCAAACTTTAAGCGCGGAGTGACATGACCTAAGTGTCAAAGGGAACCGCCCTGGCTGCAGTGTGAACAAGGATGACAATGGGAGAACCGTCAGAAGGCTTAAGGCAAAAGAAGTGAAAGATGGCACCAAAATTTTGGTCTGAGCAACTGGAAGAATACCACCACAATATACTGAGATGGAGAGACTTACCAGTAATGCTTTATTTTTTTAAAAGTAGACCTAAAAAATGCAACAGAACATTGACAGCTATTAATGTCAATTCTGAGTAGTGGGAACAAGAGTGCTGGTTTCATTATTCTTTGTATTTTTCTGTATGTTTTATGCAGATGTGTTTTATATGTATCCTTCCCTCCGTATTTTCCACTACCACCCTAACCCACCAAGCCCCTATAACTCTCACCTGAACCACTGCAACAACTCCCTTCTCCCAAGTCCTCCCTTCTCCTCCTCCAATCCATTCTCCACTCAGGAGTCAAGAATATGCTTCTTTAAAAAGGAGGGGGGCAGTGGTTGAGAGTACGGATTCTGAAACAGAAGGCCTGGGTTCAAATCGCAGCTCCACCACTTGCTAGCTGTGAAATTTGAGACAAATTACTTAGCTTCCCTATGCCTCCATTTTCCAATCTGTAAATAGTAATATTATGAAGAGTTAATAAATTAAGACATAGAAAGTACGCAGGACATACAGCATCAAGCAAATATTAGCTAAAATTATTGAAATGTAAATCAAAGGAGATATTCCTGTTTAAAAATCTTTCAGCAGCTTCATGTACTTAGAATAAAATCTGCATTCCTTAGCTACTGAATGCCCAACATGGCCCCAGCCTATCTCTCCCGCTTCACTGTCTGTTCAAGCCACACAAAGCTGCTTTTAATTCTCTAGAATACTCAGCTCTTGCCAGCTCCATGCCTTTCCTTCTGTCTGGTCCACTATCCCTACAGGTTACACTCGAAGGGCATTTCCTCAGAAGCCTTCCCTGGCCACGGGCTTTCCCTACACTTCACCCATCCTACACTTTATCTTCCTCAACCTCTTGTTGATTTCCTTTAACACACCTAGCATAATATGTGATTATTTTACAGATAGCTGTTTACCTCTTTTGTCTGTCTCTCCATCTAAACATGAGCTTCATGAACATGGGAAATTTATCTGCCGTATTCACCACCATTAGGCACTGATATAGTTTTGATACATGCCCCGCCCAAATCTCATGTTGAACTGTAATCCCCAGTGTTGGAGGGGAGGCGACTAGATCATGGAGGCAGATCCCTCATGGCTCAGTGCTGCCCTTGCAACAGTGAGTGAGGACTCCTGAGAGCTGGTCGTTTAAGGGTGTGGCATTTCTTCCCTCTTGCTCCTGCGCTGGCCATGTGATGTGCCTGATCCTGCTTCACCTTCCACTATGAGTAAAAAGCTCCCTGAGGCCTCCCCAGAAGCCGAGCAGATCCTGGCACCATGCCTGTACAGCCTGCAGAACCATGAGTCCGTGAAACCTCGTTTCTTTCTATACAACCCAGGCTCAGGTATTTCTTTAGAGCAATGCAAAAACGGCATAACACAGGCACTAATAGCTCTTGTGTCATGCACAGAAGAACCTGGTATTTGGTAGAAACACTATCATCATTTGGGTAAATGACTACAGAACAATATGCTCTAAGCATAATCTAAAAGCATCTACTTTTTAAACTCTCCAAAGTACAGTAGTTAACTTACTACAGACTGAAAAACAGACATTTTATAACCTTACATTGGATATCACGTTATCTTTCTGTTGCTGTCTTCCCAGAATATTTTGTTTGTTTTGAGACCAAGTCTCACTCCGTCGCCAGGCAGTGGCACTATCTCCGCTTACTGCAACCTCTGCCTCCCGGGTTCAAGCAATTCTCCTGCCTCAGCCTCCCAAGAAGCTGGGACTACAGGTGCCCACCACTATGCCCAGCTAATTTTTGTATTTTTTGGTAGAGACGGGGTGTCACCGTATTGGCCAGGCTGGTCTCGAACTCCTGACCTCATGATCTACCCACCTCAGCCTCCCAAAGTGCCAGGATTACAGGCGTGAGCTACTGCGCCCCGCCATATTTTTTAATCTATAAAAATTCTCTCAAAAAAGGTGTAAAATGGGTGTTTTCTTACCAGCACACTATTTTCTATGAAACTGCTTTCCAATTTTAGAAAAGTAAAGATAGATTATTCAAACTTTTTTGAATTTCAAAAAA
>NW_016829485.1:476709-495296 GCF_001698545.2 Rhinopithecus bieti | reverse complement strand
CTTTTTTGAATTTCAAAAAATAAAAAGGCACACAGTGAAAAGTTTCCTCCCCACAAATATTCCCCATCCACTCAGTTCCCATCATCCTCCCCAAACAGGTAACCACTGTTATTGGTTCCTGGTTTCACCTTCCAGGAATCTGCATGTATCAACCATCACTTCCTCTTTCAAAAAACAAGAATGGGAGCACGCAATGCATATTTTCCTATACTTTGCTCTAGTATTTTTTTTTTTTTTTTTTTTTTTGAGACAGGGTCTCACTCTGTTGCCCAGACTGGAGTGCAGTGGCGTAATCTCAGCTCGCCGCAACCTCCGCCTCCCAGGCTCAAGCAATTCTCCTGCCTCAGCCTCCTGAGTAGCTGAGATTACAGGCGCACACCACCAGCCCTGGCTAATTTTTGTATTTTTTTTTTAGTAGAGACAGAGTTTCACCATGTTGGCCAGGCTGGTCTCGAACTCCTGACCTCAAATGACCCACTCGCCTCGGCCTCCCAAAGTGCTGGGATTATAGGTGTGAGCCACCGCACCCGGCCTGCTCCTGTAACTTAACAAGATATTTTGGAGATCTCTCCACGTCAACTAAGAAAAGAGCTTCCTCGTTCCTTTCTACAACTTTACAACCTCATTAACCATCTGGGTATGGATTTATCTGATAAGTCCCCTGCTTGCTGATGGACACTCAAGGCAATAAATAATCTCGTACCTATGTTATCTCACACGTGTACAAATATATCTGCAGGTTAAATTCCTAGAACTGGATTGCTGGGTCAAAGGATTTACAGGCCTGTAATTTTTAAAGCTACTGCCTAAAGCACTTGTATCTATCAGGGTCCACCCAGAGAAACAGAGACATCCAGAGCAACCATCCCTTTAAGAATCTGATATAGAGGGAATTTAATATAAGGAATTAGTGACAGGCGTGTTGGAAAAACTGAAAAGCCAAACAGGAAATGATAACCCAGAGATTAGCAAGAGCAAGCTGCTGTTACCACTTCTCAAATAGAGGGTAAAAGGGAGGAGGTATTTCCAAGGCTCAAAGGCTAGGACCAGGGGGCAGAAGCTGGAGCCAAAAGGAGACAAGGCACCTGCCAGAGACTCTGCCTGAGGCAGACCTAGGAGAAATAACCTGTTTTTGTCCTTCCTCCTGCTATTCCTCCCGCCAGTGGCTCCCAGTGGCCAATCCCAGCCGGAAGCTAGCTGACCAAGGGCCTGGGAAATGTTGCCTGCAGGGGTGAGTCTCTGCAGGGAAAGGGCAAGAAATGGACCTGAGCCAACAGGACATGGGCTGGCCCTGCCTGTGACTAATTTACACTCCTACCCGTCAATGTTTGAAACGGCCTTGCCGTTCGAACGTTTCAAACTTGAAACAGACTTTTCACACTTGGGGGTTATCGCCTGTCTGAAGGTGAAAGGTGGGAGCTCAGTCTAGTCTTAATTTGCATGTATTTTATTATGAACAAGGCTCAGCATCTCTTCACCTGAAGCACAGACACCTACACTGATCAGGGAGTGAAGGGAGCAGAGAGAGGAATGCCAATTAGAGTTAATTCACCTCATCTTCCAGGGATGATCCATTCAGGGCCATACCTCAGACAGATGCCCAAAGAGAGCATGAAAACAACCTCAAGGGGCCAAACTAGTCAGCCACCCTCCAAGTAGAGACTTAGCTCAAGAACTGTTCTCAAAAAACTGAAAGGCAACAAAGTCCCAAAGGAATTAAAAGTGCCTTAACTACACTCTGCACACACTGTAAGGAACAATGTGTTCTTGTAATCTTGTAACCCCCTACTCGCTCCTCTTGTAACTGCCTTCCAGCCATTCACGCCACCATCCTCTCTCTCCTTATCTTGCATTGAAAGAACAATACAGTGGACAAAAAGCTAAATTAACTTATAAAACAGCAAGTAGGAATCCATTTTTCAAGTCTTTTAACCTGACCATTAACAGAAAAAGACCTTTTCAATTATCTTTGGCCTCTACGATAACTACTGTTTGAATAGTTTACCCTATCTTTTAAACAAGCTGAAACTGACTCCCCCAGATACTGTTCAACATTATGTACCACACTCTAAAAATATACCAAAAAATGTTATGCTTTATAATCTGCTGGCAACTGAAACGGTTTTCTTTCAAAGAGCTGAACTTTATTTTTTTAAACATGAATTTTAAAGCATTTTTTAAAAATCTAAATGGTATTAACTGTAAAGAGGTATGTTAACTTCAAAACTCCCAACCGCCAAGAGTTACATATAAGCATATAAAGTTTATACAATTACAATATCACTCATATTTCAAAACGTTTTCACCTGTTTCAAAATAAATATCCTAATATTGCCAAAATATTTTAAGTGTCTGTCACACAGCAAGGGAGAAAGCTACTAATAAACTAAATCAATAAAGGTTAAAAGTTATTTTCCAGCACCTAACATGCTGGCTGGCATTTTGATGGGCAATCAATAAATAAATCCTCATTGTTGAATGTTCCAGTGAGATCAATTAAATGATACACTTAAAACATTCACGTCTTTGATGAGGTTTTTTTCAAATCTGAAATACACACTTATTTCAGAAACTTGGAAAATATAAAAAGAAAATAATCCATGTCACCAATTTTTATGTTGTTTAGACCATGACATATAAAACGGCTTATTTTGGGAGGGATTGCATTGGGGAGTTATACATGATATAAATGATGAATTGATGGGTGCTGACGAGTTGATGGGTGCAGCACACCAACACGGCATAAGTATACATATGTAACAAACCTGCACGTTATGCACATGTACCCTAGAACTTAAAGTATAATAAAAAATAATAATAATAAAAAAATAAAAATAAAAAATAAAACGGCTTATTTTAATGGTTGTAAAATACTTCAATAAACTTCCCATAATTTACCTCACCATGCCCCTACTCTTGGCATTGCTGTTTCCAATTTTTTGCTATTATAAACAGCATAATACACATCTTTATATGTGAGGGGTTTAAAGTTGCTACCCTGTGATATATTCCCAGAAGAGATATTAACAACCCAAGGACAGTTTTAAGACTTTTGATATTTAATATCACGCTTTGTTACAGTACTCAAGATCTGCAAATTGCTGGAGCACATTAAAGCCGCCTTTTTTCCTCTTTATTCTTGCTTTTATCTTCAAGTCTACATTTCTTTACTCACAAAGCCCAAAGCACCTTACAAACAAAACTGCCAAGCCAGCTTAGCTGCCTTGACGCTAATGTCCAACGTTTGCATATTACAGTTGTCTTTCTTTTCTAACAAGGGAAAACTGCTATGCCCAAATTGTGACAGGCAGGAAACACCACATCCACCGGGAATCCATTCCTTAGGATCTCATGGCTCCAGACGGACAGCCTGACTGTAGGAGGGTTCGCAACTCGGCTCCTTCGTTCCACAGCGCTCCCTTTTCATCAACACACCCACTCGGTGCCACAGTGCTACCCCTAGCTTCAACTATGCGAACTGAACTCGCCAAATGCCATGACGGGTGCCAACTTCCCACCATCCTGGCTGCATCGCGTCTTTCAGCAAAAAAAAAAAAAAAAAAAAAAAAAATCACCCTCTGAGCAGCACTTGAATTCTAGAAGGCACCTTGATGATGAACCACTTCATCCTGAAGCATTCGATACTGCTGATTCTTACAGGCAGCTGCTCCGGCAGCCTGTAATTAAGATTTCTCTAAACTGCTCCCTTATTACATGGGGTTCTGATGATTCTGATTTCTCTGTCAGCTCAAAGGAGCTCTTTAGAAAAAAAAAGTCTAGAGAACCTCAACTTCGGCTGTTCCTATAAAAACACGGGCATTAACCCTTTGCCTTCCAAAGCGAACACCCACTCCATACAGAGGCACGTTCTTCTGTTTTTAAAATCTAATTCCCAGCATGACCTAGCAGTCATTTGTATTCCACGAAATAATTTCCAAAAAACACGACCCCTCCAGCAAGAGGAAACCGAACGTCAGACACAAGACCACCTGGGCCACGCCGGGCACCGATCCGACGCACTCGGGAGCACACCTGGCTCCGGGCACACCTGGCTCTCCGGTCTCGCCTCGGTGCTGGGTGCAGCTCGTGACCCCCACCCTCGACTCCACGGAGTTTTTTGCTCACTCTGTCGCGTCTGCCGTTTCCTAAAACGTCTACCCTGACCTGGACTCCAGCTGGCCCCCTCCCCGTTCGAGCAAATCCAGCGACAGTTTCTGACCCAAAGCCAAGCAGACTGTCACGCTTTCCAACCGTTCCCCTGCCCTCCCCTCCTGTACCCCCGAGGAGCCTCCAGTGCAAAACTTTCCCCTCCGGGTTTCCCACCGGCTCAGCCGCTTCCGCCCACCTGAGCTGAAAGGGGGAGTCCGAAACGCCGGACTCTGGAGGG
The DNA here is from genome assembly GCF_001698545.2 of Rhinopithecus bieti. Classification (NCBI taxonomy): domain Eukaryota; kingdom Metazoa; phylum Chordata; class Mammalia; order Primates; family Cercopithecidae; genus Rhinopithecus; species Rhinopithecus bieti. The sequence continues at coordinate 490,909 of NW_016829485.1, read as the reverse complement.
CGTGGACGCCCTTGGCGACAAGATGCGGGGAAGGTCGCCCCGCAAGGTCCCCCGCCCCAGAGGGGCGGTCCCCGAACCCCGGCCCGAGACTCCGGGGCGACCCTGGCCCGCGGCAGCCCTGGCCTGGTACCCAGACCCTCGCCAGCGGTGGACGGCGACCCCGGCCCGCCCCACCCTCGGGCCCCCGGAGACCCCGCCTCGGGGCCGGCCCGCCCTTCCAAGGGCCTCCAGCAGGCGCCGCCGCCGTTTGCCCTCCGGACCCCCCTTCTCCTCCGGCGACCCCGGTCCCCGGGCCCCCCGGGGACCCCAGGCCGCCGGCGAGCCCGCCCCAACCACCTTCCGACCCACCTCAACCCGGCACCCCAACTCGGCCCGCCGCCCCGTCTTCAATTCCATCCTTGAGGCCCACTCTCCGCAAAGCGGGCTAGGCCAGAGAGGCCGGGTAACAGAGGGTCCGGGAAAGGGGGGCTGGGGGACCGCCGCCGGAGGGGAGCGCGCGGGAGACCGGGCGGTCCTCAGCTCCGCGGCCAGGGGTCGCGCCGGCCTCTCCTCCCGCCGGGCGGGGCCTCTCTGGTCGGCGTGCCGTCACGTGACCCATGCCCCGCCTTTGCTCGCGGTGGGCGGGGCGTGGGGCCGCGCGGCCCCGCCCTCGGGGACCTGCCGGGACCGGCCAGGCCAGGCGGCGTCCCCGCTGGGGGAGGCGGTAGACCCGGCCCCTGGGTTGCAGGCCGACGTGGTTCGAGTGAAACGAAGCCCCCTCGCCCTCAGCATTCCAGTAGCCTGCGGACGGGCGTGGGGCCCCGGACACTGGAATGCCACACTCTGCAAAACCCAGTGGCCAGGGGTGCAACATACACGTGCACTCGGGGTAAAAGATCAAGAAACGAACGCATTCAGAAGTCAGGCCTGGCTAGGCTCGGCGGCTCACACCTGTATTCCAATACTTTGAGAGGCCGAGGTGGGAGGATGGCTGGAGACCAGAAGTTGGAGACCAGCCCCGGTAACATAGCGACACCCTGTCTCTACAGAAAATTTTTTTAATTACCTGGGCATGGTGGCGTGTGCCTGTAGTTCCAGCTACTGGGGAGGCTGAGGTACGAGGTCACGTCAGTTGAGCCCAGTAGGCAGAGGCTGCAGTGAGTTATCATTGCACCACAGCACTCCAGTCTGGGTGACAGAGTGAGACCCTGTCTCAAAAAAATAGAAAAAGATCAGGACTTCTCCTTCCTAAGACATGCATGTCAGAATAATTCCAGTCTTTCAGCTGTCTTATATCTGTTGGAGGCTCTCCTCCTTCCCTCCCGGTGAGTGCATTTTTAAATTAACAAAATGCAGGACTTGTAAATGAACGTGGTCGCGAAGTTAGAACGGAATCCCAAGCCAGCACACCTGGGGCTCAGCTCTCAAAGGACATTGTAGGCGTTGGCCAATCTGGTGGCTGATGCCCTTGGAGTTTAGCGCCAGTCTCCCTTGGAGAGCTGCCAGCTGTCCTGGATTTATGATGCAGAAGGAGCTCTGAATTCAATTTCCCTTGGGCACAGCCAGGGTCCTCAGCGCAGGCCTCCTGGGCAGAAGGCCTCCCCTGGCTCCTGCTCCACATCGATGAATCTCCTCTCTCACTCCCCATATCTCGCTTCCAGTAACTCCTGAAGCATTGCTTGTGGCCCCTCCCAAGCCTTTCTGCTGGAACTCAATTGCATTAAAGAAAAGCAAACATTGTAATGGAGGAGATAGCTCATCTCTAATATAATTTTCCAGCAACTGTTTTATATTTACAAGCTGTCCATTGAACCAAAGGATCCTTCCGTTGTCATCTATCAAAGTGGACAACTTTCACATTTTGGTTCATAGCTGGGACCATAGGTACACGCCACCACGCATCGGCTAATTTTTGTGCTCTTTTGTAGAAACGAGATCTTGCCATGTTGCCCAGGCTTGTCTCAAACTTCTGGCCTCAAGCAATCCTCCCACCTTGGCCTCCCGAAGTGCTGGGATTACAGGCATGAGCCACCACACCCAGCCAAGGGACACTTCTGTGTGCAAAGGTGTTTGATGGCTTGAGCGACAAAGAGGCACCACAAAAGGGATCTGGGAGTCAGGAGATGTAGGGTTCAACTCCCAACCCCCAGACTCGGCTTCCTGATCTTGTTCCTGTCAGCTTTGTTATCTTGGAGATAAGAGCTTAGTTACTGAGAAAAAATGACAGTATTACTTTGAACTTGATAATGAGATATGTGGAGCTTTGAACTCAAAGATACTATCAATTATAAATGCTTTTTCATGTCAATTCTTAATTCTTTAGGTGTCTTAGAATGTGATCCACAGGTGCTTTTCTCAGGGTTTTAATCTGAAAGTGGCTTCTCTGATCTCCATCTAATCTAATTTTAATCAGACTAAAGCACAGCCCAGTTACATAAGCAGGATATTATATTATCCCCATGGTTTAGCCTGGGCTTGCATTTCAACAAATTCTGCAAAAACGTTGGGGGATAAAGGCTTTGGTTGTCATCTATGCACTTTAATGGGGAAATTGGAAGACTTCAAAGTCTTCACAACTCAAAGGAATTAATATCTAATGGAAAAATTAGATATTTGCAAAAAGAAGTGTTTTCCAGCATTTCTCAAATCCCACCAAGATAGCAATGATCTAATCTGCTTACACACATTATCTCTACATACGGGAACTTTAACTATTTTAGTTATCCACTAAGATAGGCACTCACTTTATGCATAGTTTATGATGGTTTGCTCAGATGTTGAAAGTTTTATAAGTGAATTTGTAAGGAAAATAATTCATGCAGCAGGCAACACTGCAGAATAACAAGTATTAAACCCAATTATTAAATCATTGCAATCATTTGGTCAGATGATAAATATTTAGGCACCTCCTGTATTCCAGACACTGTCCTAGGTGCTGGGAAAATGATGAAAAAGATAAATTCAGTCCCCAGGATTTTTTTTTTTTTTTTTTTTTTACACGGAGTGTCATTCTGTCATCCAGGCTGGAGTGCAGTGGCGCAATCTTGGCTCACTGCAAGCTCTGCCTCCCATGTTCTGGCCATTCTCCTGTCTCAGCCTCCTGAATAGCTGGGACTACAGGCACCCGCCACCACACCCGGCTAATTTTTTGTATGTTTAGTAGAGATGGGGTTTCACTGTGTTAACCAGGATGGTCTCGATCTCCTAACCTCATGATCCACCCTCCTTGGCCTCCCAAAGTGCTGGGATTACAGGCGTGAGCCACCATGTCCAGCCCAGTCCCCAGGTTTATGGAACGGATGGCCTAGAAGGAATACAGCCATTAAGCAAATAATTATTGAATTGTAATTTTGACGTCTGACTCTGTAGACTTTCTCATAGTATTTGCTGTTTCATGTGAATTGGCTTTGCAGCCTTAAAACTGCTTTAGGGGCTGGGCGTGGTGGCTCATGCCTGTAATCCCAGCACTTTGGGAGGCTGAGGCCGGCAGACCACGAGGTCAAGAGTTTGAGACTAGCCTGGCCAACATGATCAAACCCCATCTCTACCAAAAATATAAAAAATTAGCTGGGCATGGCCAGGCAAGGTGGCTCATGCCTGTAATCCCAGCATTTTGGAGGCTGAGCTGGGCAGACCACTTGAAGTCAGGAATTCGAGACCAGCCTGGCCAACATGGTGAAACCCCGTCTCTACTAAAACTGCAAAAATTAGCCAGGCGTGGTGGCAGGCGCCTGTAACCCCAGCTACTCAGGAAACTGAGGCAGGAGAATCACTTGAACCCAGGGAGGGGAGGTTGCAGTGAGCCGAGATCGTACCACTGCACTCCAGCGTGGGCAACAAGAGCAAGACTCCATCTCAAAAAAAAAATTTGTAATTTTGACATCTGACTCTGTAGACTTTCTCATAGTATTTGCTATTTCATGTGAATTGGCTTTGCAGACTTAAAACTGCTTCAGGGCTGGGCATAGTGACTCATGCCTATAATCCCAGCACTTTCAGAGGCCAAGGCAGGGGAATCGCTTGAGCCCAGGAGTTCAGGACCAGCCTGGGCAACATAGCAAACCATATCTCTACAAAAAATAAACAAAACATAAATCACACCTGTAATCCCAGCACTTTGGGAGGACGAAGCAGGTGGATCCTTTGAGCTCAGGAGTTCGAGTTCAGCCTGGGCAACATGGCAAAACTCCATCTCTACAAAAAATACAAAATCTAATTAGCTGAGCATGGTGACACAAGCCTGTAGTCCCAGCTACTTGGGAGGCTGAGGTAGGAGGATCGCTTGAGCTTGGAATGCAGAGGTTGCAGTGAGTCGAGATCGCACCACTGCACTCCACCCTGGGTTACAGAGCCAGACCCTGTCTCAGAAAAAAGAAAACAAATGTATTAGCTGGATGAGGTGGTGCACACTTGTAGTCCCAGCTACTCAGGAGGCTAAGCCCAGAGGTTGAGGCTACAGTGAGCCATAATCCCAACAGTGCACTTCAACCTGTGCAACAGAGTGAGACCCTATCTCAAAACAAAACAAAACAAAAAACTCCTTCAGGACACAGACTGTAGTCTGTATTTATTCTGTCTCTGCTGTCTGCTGCAGGGGGTGGCCATGTCAAAAAAGCGACAACAACAATATTTGTTACCACTGCTGGATGAATAGGGCCATCAAAAATGGGAAACATTTTGAAAACACGTTGAAATCCATTTATCAGCGTTCTGACCACTGCAGAAATAGTTTAAGAAATCAAGAATGTGAACATTCCAGAAAGGTCAGAGGACTTCTTCTTTCAACATTCATCCATCCTCCAAGTGAAAGTCTGTGAAATCAGACAGAAGTGTCCTCTCCCAGCGCTGAGGGTCACAAGAGCCAAAACACTGCCAAGTTTCTTGATGCTTGGCCATAAAGAGGCTTCCCGAGCTACCCAGGCTAGAGCTACTCCAGACCCTGCCTGGAGCAGCTCTCATCTCCCCTGCTAACGATTAAGAAATGCAGGCACAAATGTGACTGTCAGCCGATGGGGACTCAAGTAATCTGTTACATCAGGGAACTGTCGCAGTCCGGAGAAGACACGCACTGTGGCTAGCTCACTGTCACCTTACAGGTAGGAAAGGAAAGGAATGTTTCCTGCAACCTAATTTCATTTAGGAAAGAAAACCTCTCATTGGAATGGAGATGATCTCGTGCAAATTAACATGCTCCGTTCTGCTCAGGCAAATGACAGGGTCCAAGAGTCAAGTCACATCCTTATTAAATTTTCAAAAGCCCAGACATTCCAACCTTCACAATACTCTGTCTCTCTTTCCAGCCGTTCAGTGCCGTCCACCTTGGCCTTATTCTTCTATCCCCAGAATAATCCACACAATTGACATCAGTTCCCTGGCCTCACATTACCAAGGGCAGCTTAATTCCTTTTAGATTGATTAGTGACTTGCATTTTTGTAGGAACAAAGGTAGTCAGATTTCTCTGTGGTAAACTTAGAACAAATAATTTGACCACAGTTTGAACTATTTGTCATTGGAAGAAAAACATTATATCCACTCAAAGCAGCCTCAGTACTAAGAGTTATTATATACAAGGTGTTTTCTATAGTACTAAAAATGGTTATTCTTATCTACTTATTATTTTTTTTGAGAGAGAGTCTTGCTCTGTTGCCCAGGCTGGAGTGCAGTGATGCGATCACAGCTCATTGCAGCCTCAAACTCCTGGCCTCAAACAACCCTCCCATCTCAGCCTCCCGGGAAACTGGGACCAGAGGCAAGCACCACCACACCCAGCTAATTTTTTATTTTATTTTTATTTTTGTAGATTCTCACTGTGTTGCCCAGGTTGGTCCTGAATTCCTGGGCTCAATCAATCCTCCTGCCTCAGCCTTGCAAAGTGCTGGGATTGCAGGTGTGAGCCACTGCGCCTGGCCTGGTTCTTCATTTTTATAGTACGTCCCTGACCTACTAAAATCAACAAAAAAAATTAATTTAAAAAATTAAGTTGGTCAGAGTCTGCAGCATGCAGCTTAAAATCATCAAGAGAATCCATCCTGGGGTGCAGAGTGTACTACTGGACAGGCAATTAAAAAGAAAAAGGGTGAAAATGACAACCAGCAAGATGTAGCACATCTGTGTCTGCGATCATGGTTCTTGGAATAGAAAATGTGCTCCAAGGCCGGGCGCGGTTGCTCAATGCCCGTAATCCCAGCACTTTGGGAGGCCGAAGCAGGCAGATCACGGGGTCAGGAGTTCCAGATGAGCTTGACCAACATGGAGAAACCCCATCTCTACTAAAAAATACAAAAATTAGCAGGGCGTAGTGATATACGCCTGTAATCCCAGCTACTCAGGAAGCTGAGGTGGGATAATCGCTTGAACCCGAGAGGCGGCGGTTGCAGTGAGCTGAGATTGTGCCACTGCATTCCAGCCTGGGAGACAGAGCGAGACTCTGTCTCAGAAAAGAAAGTGCTCCTAGCCAGCAATCAAGCGTCTGAACACCAGTCACAGGGCATTGTGAGCTGGAGGGCCTAACGGCACCCAAGCCAATATGATACTGTAATTTGGCTTACAGGACAGCAAAAGCCATCCATGAGTTCTGGTCATTACACCGAGTAATGACCTGTAATTGTCACTGGGTCCCAGCCATGATATATCACAAGGTACCACCTAGGCTCTAAAATCAGATGGCCCAGGCACTTTTGTTTCTTGGCTGTGTGACCTTGGGCAAGTTGCTTCACCTCTCTGTGCCATAGTTCCTGTGAAATTTCTGTGAAATGGAACCAACAACAACCCCGGCCCATACAGTTACTGTAAGAACTAGATGCTGTTGTATACAGTGTGTAGCACACAATAAGCACTCAATAAACACTCATCATTGTTATCCACAGAAGTAGGAAGTTTTCCCCACTTCTGATTCACAAGCCGGAGGGAATCTGTCTGCCAAGCTGGGAGGCAAAGCTGAGTTTCGGTGAGGGCTCCCTCCTTCCACCGCCACCTTCTCGTTGCTGTCTCTCCCTCCAAGTCTGCCTTTTGGAACTCACCCCTGCCATGGTCCGTGGTCCCTGCTTATGTGTCTCCACTGCATACCTCATCAGTCTGCCAAATAACTAGGTTCTTAGCGCCACAGACACACGTGTGCGTTTTCATAAGGGAATCTGGAGACTCCAAGCCTCCTCTTTTTGTTAGTTTCTTGATTCAGCAACCTGCTTCTGGACAGGCATGGTGGTGCATGTCTGTAATCCCAGCACTTCGGGAGACTGAGGATGGCTTGAGGCTAGGACGTCAAGGTCAGCCCGGGTAACAGAGTGAGACCTTGTTGCTACAAACAAAACCAAACCTGTTTCTTCGCCTCTCCACCACGTAGACCGTGGGGATTCAACCGAAGACAGCAGACAATGACTTTTTAATTTTTATTTATTTATTTATTTATTTATTTATTTGTTTGTTTGTTTTTGAGACAGGGTGTCAGGCCCAAGCTGGAGGGCAATAGTGTAATCATGGCTCACTGCAGCCTCAGCCTTGCCAGCTCAAGCGATCCTCCCACCTCAGCCTCCTGAGTAGCTGAGAGGGGCACACCACCACGCCTGGCTAATTTTCAAAAACTATTTGCAGATACGAGGTCTCGGTATGTTGCCCAAAGTGAGCTCAAACTTCTGAGCTGAAGTGATCCTCCCACATTGGCTTCCTGAAGTTCTAGGATGACAGGCCTGAGCCACCGTGCCCAGGCAGTCAGTGACCTACCTTCAGTGAAGGACTTGTCAGAACCCAGCACCTGGAATCACCATGAGGGCCCCAGAAACCTTTACAACACCCTTATAGCGGCCAACTCTCCTTCGCTTAGAAAAGTTTAAAAAGAGACCAGCCTGGGCAACATAGTGAGACCCTGTCTCTACAAAAGACTTAAAAATTAGCTAGATGTGGTGTCATGCACTTGTAGTCCCAGCTACTTGGGAGACTGAGGTGGGAGGATTGGTTGAGTCCAGGACTTTGAGGCTGCAGTGAGCTGTGATCATACCACTACTGCATTCCAGCCTGGGCAACAGAGTGAGACTCCACCCCCCCCAAAAAAAAAAGTCTATATAGAAAAAATGTCTACATAGAAAATTCCAGTTGGGTGTGGTGTCTCACGCCTGTAAGCCCAGCACATTGGGAGGCTGAGGCAGGGGGACCACTTGAGCTCAGTTTGAAGACCAGCCTGGTCAACATGGTAAAACCCTGTCTCGCCGGGCGCGGTGGCTCACGCCTGTAATCCCAGCACTTTGGGAGGCCGAGGTGGGCGGATCACAAGGTCAGGAGATCAAGACCACAGTGAAACCTCGTCTCTACTAAAAATACAAAAAAAATTAGCCGATGCGGTGGCGGGCGCCTGTAGTCCCAGCTACTCAGGAGGCTGAGGCAGGAGAATGGCGTGATCCCAGGAAGCGGAGCTTGCAGTGAGCTGAGATTGTGCCACTGCACTCCAGCCTGGGGGACAGAGTGAGACTCCATCTCAAAAAAACAAAACAGAACAAAAAAAAAACCCTGTCTCTACTAAAAATACAAAAATTAACCGGGCATCGTGGTGGGCACCTGTAATCCCAGTTACTGGAGAGGCTGAGGCAGGAGAATCGCTTGAACCCAAGAGGCAGAGGTTACAGTGAGCCAAGATGCTGCCACTACTCTCTAGCCTGGGCAACAGAGTGAGACTGTCTCAAAAAAAAAAAAAAAGGAAAAAAGAAAATTCCAAAGAATCTATAAAAACCTCCTAGAACTCATAAGTGAATTCAGCAAGGTTATAGGATATGATATTAATATATATAAATCAATCATATTTCTATTAGTATGTACTAGCAACGAACACGTGGAATCTAAAATTTGAAACAAAATACAATGTACAATTTCTTAAGACAAACAAACAAACAGGTGGGGACTGAGCCCGGTGACTCACGCCTGTAATCCCAGCACTATGGGAGGCCAAAGTAGGCGGATCACCTGAGGTTGGGAGTTCAAGACCAACCTGACCAACATGAAGAAACCCTATTAAAAATACAAAATTAGCCGGGCGTGGTGGCACATGCCTGTAGTCCCAGCTACTCGGGACGCTGAGGCAGGAGAATCACTTGAACCCAGGAGGCGGAGGTTGCAGTGAGCTGAGATCGTACCATTGCTCTCCAGCCTGGGCAACAAGAGCGAAACCCCATCTCAAAAACAAAACAAAACAAAACAAAAAAACACAAGTGTAAATTTAACAAAACATGTATAGGATTTGTATGTTGAAAATGACAAAGCACTGAAATAGAAGAACTCAGACTCTATCCAAATAAAGAAGGAGGCATGTTGTGTTCATGGATTAGAATACTCAACATAGTATACTAATTATCCACCAACATACCAATTATTCTCAAATTGAGATACATGTTTAAAGCAATTCCTATCAAAATTCCAGCAAGATGTTTAGTAAATATAGCCAAGATTATTCTAAAACTTACATAGAAAGACAAAGAAACTAAAATAGCTCAAACAGGCTGGGCGCAGTGGTTCATGCCTGTAATTCCAGCACTTTGGGAGGCCAAGGTGGGTGGATCACTTGAGGTCAGGAGTTCAAGATTAGCCTGGCTAACATGGTGAAACCCTGTCTCTACTAAAAACACAAAAATTAGCTGGGTGTGGTGGCGCATGCCTGTAGTCCCAGCTACTCCGGAGGCTGAGGCAAGGAGAATCGCTTGACCCAGGAGGCGGAGGTTGCAGTGAGCCGAGATTGCGCCACTGCACTCCTACCTGGGCGACAGATCGAGACTTCATCTCAAATACTAATAAATAAATAAAATAAAATAGCTCAAACAATTTGGAAAAAGAAAAAGTAGGAGAAATCACTGTACCCAATTTCAAGACTTACTATGTAGCTCTAGTAATGAAGACCATGTATGGTATTGTTTGAAAAAGTACAGATTTACCACGAGGCCGCGCCGGTGGACTCAAGCCTTCTAAATTCCCAAAGCCCCACTTGGAGAGGCCACAAGAACGGCGGGATTCACCGAGGCGTCAGGAGCGATTCGTAGACCGATCCTGCCTAAAACCCGCGTGAAAAAACCCCATCTCTTACTAAAAAAATACAAAAAACATAGGCGCCGAACGGAGGGATAAGCGCGACGCGGGGCCTGTAGTCCCAGAGTCTACTCGGGAGGCCTGAGCAGGAGAATGGCCGTAAAACCCGGCGAGGCGGAGCCTCAGTGAGCCTGAGAATCGGCACTGCAACTCCAGCCTGGCGCGAGCCAGGAAAGCCGAAACTTCGCTCTCAAAAAAAAAAAAAAGAAAGACAGACAGATACACAGGTGAATGGAATACAGTAGGGAGGAGTAACACCACACAAGTACAGCCACCTGTTTTTTTTTTTTTTTTTTTGAGACAAGATCTGGCTCTGTCACCCAGGCTGGAATGCAATGGCATGACCTCGGCTCACTGCATCCTCCACCTCCCAGGCTCAAGCCATCCTCGCACCTCAGTCTCCCAAGTAGCTGGGACTATAGGTGCACACCACCATGCCTGAATAATTTTTGTACTTTTTGTAGAGACAGGGTCTTGCTATGTTGCCCACACTGGTCTTGAACTCCTAGGCTCGTGCAGTCTGCCCACCTCAGCCTTCCAAAGTGCTGGGATTACAGGCGTGTGCTAGGATTACAGTCAACTGATTTTTGACAACAGAGTAACAGCCATTCAATGGTCTTTCAACAAATGGTGCTGGACCAGTTGGATATTTAGAGGCCCAAAAAAAGTATAGCAATGTAAGAGTAGCCAATAAAACTGAAAAAAAAAAAAAAAAAGAAACCTGACAAAAAATAACTTATACAAATATTAACTCAAAATGAATCATAAGGTCGGGCGCAGTGGTTCACGCCTGTAATCCCAGCACTTTGGCAGGCCGAAGTGGGTGGATCACCTGAGGTCAGGAGTTCGAGACCAGCCTGACCAATATGGTGAAACCCTGTCTCAACTAAAAATACAAAAATTAACCGGGCATGGTGGCAGGTGCCTGTAATCCCAGCTACTTGGGAGGCTGAGACAGGAGAATTGTTTAAACCTGGGAGGTAGAGTTTGCAGTGAGCTGAGATCGCACTACTGCACTCCAGCCTGGGCGACAGAGCAAGACTCCGTCTCAAAAAAAAAAAAAAAAAAGAATCAGTTTAAATGCCAAGTGTGAAAACCATGCTTTTAGAAGGCAACAGGAGAAAATCTTTGGGACTTACAGCTTAGTGAAAAGCTTTTAGACATGACACTTCCAAAAGCACAATCCAGCCGGGCATGGTGGCTCACGCCTGTAATCCCAACAGTTCGGGAGGCCAAGGCAGGCAGATCACTTGAGCTTAGGGGTTTAAGACCAGCCTGGGCAACATGAAGAAACCCTGTCTCTGACAAAAACACAAAAATTAGCCGAGCATGGTGGTACACATGCCCGTAGTTCCAGCTACTCAAGAGGCTAAGGTGGGAGGATGGCTTGAGCCTGGGAGGCAGAGGCGGCAGCGAGTCAAGATCACACCGCTACACTCCAGCCTGGGAAAAAGAGCCAGAGTCCGTCTCAACAACAACAACAACAAAAAAAAAAACAAACATACACTATCCATAAAAGAAAAAACGTCAATAAACTGAACTTCATCAAAATTTAAAACTTACACTCTGCGAAGGACCCAATTAAAAGGATAAAAAAACAAACCACAAACAGGGAGAAAATAATTGCAAAAATATTTCCAATATTTGCAGTGAGACATTGGTTGCATATCTGAAAAATTACTCATTTCTAGCATGTATAAAGAACTCTAAAACTTAGCAGGAAAAAAAAGAATCCAGGGTTGGGCGCGGTGGCTCGTGCCTGTAATTCCAGCAATTTGGGAGGCTGAGGCAGGCAGATCACTTGAGGTCAGGAGCTTGAGACAAGCCTGACCAACATGTTGAAACCCCATCTCTACTAAAAATACAAAACATTAGCCAGACATGGTGGAGGGCACCTGTGATCCCAACTACTCGGGAGGCTGAGGCAGGAGAATATCTGGAACCTGGGAGGCGGAGATTGCAGTGAGCCCTCAAGATTGCGCCACTGCACTCCAGGCTGGGAGACAGAGCAAGATTCTGCCTCAAAAAAAAAAAAACACAAGTTATGTTCGCCTGGGCATGGTGGGCCATGCCTGTAGTCCCAACACTTTGGGAGGCTGGGATGAGCGAATCCTTTGAGCCCAGAAGTTTGAGACCAGCCTTGGTAACATAGCAAGACCCCATCCCATCTCTACAAAGAATACAAAAATTAGCTGGGCGTAGTGGCATGCGCCTGTAGTTCCAGCTACTCGGGAGGCTAAGGTAGTAGGATCACTTGAGCCCAGGAGGTCGAGGCTGCAGTGAGCCGTGATCCTGCCACTGTACTCCAGCCTGGGCAATGGAGTGATTTCATTGTCTCAAAACAAACAATCGAAAAAGTTATGTCCCAACAAAACCATACGCATGAATATTCACAGCAATTTATTTGTAATAACCAAAAACAGAAAACAACCAAAGTGTCCTATAATAAGTAAAAAATTAAACTGGTACATCTATACCATAGAATACTACTCAACAATAAAAATACGAACGAACAATATGAGCATCAGTTTGGACGTATCTCAAGGGCATTACGTTGAATGAAAAAAAAACAATCTTAAAAGATCACATACTATAGGAATTCATTTATATAACATTTTCAAAATGACAACATTATAAAGATGGAAAACAGATTGGTGATTGACAGGGGGTTAGTATATTTGTAGGGGAGGAGAGTGGGGTGACTGCAGCGGGGAAGCAGGAGGCTCTCTGGCATTTGAGATCATGGAACGGATCTGCATCATTTTTCGGGGAGTGGGAGACAGGGTCTCACTCTGTTGCCCAGTCTGGAGTGCAGTGGCACAATCATAGCTGACTGCAGCCTCGACCTCCTGGGCTCAAGTAATCCTCCCACCTCAGCCTCCCAAGTGAGTAGCTGGGACTACAGGCACGAGCTACCACACGCAGCTAATTTTTTTTTTTTTTTTTTTTAGACGGAGTCTCACTCTGTCGCCCAGGCTGGAGTGCAGTGGTGAGATCTCAGCTCACTGCAAGCTCCGCCTCCTGGGTTCACACCATTTTCCCGCCTCAGCCTCCCGAGCAGCTGGGATTACAGGCGCCCACCACACGCCCGGCTAATTTTTTGTATTTTTAGTAGAGACGGGGTTTCGCCGTGTTAGCCAAGATGGTCTCGATCTCCTGACCTCGTGATCTCCCTGCCTCGGCCTCCCAAAGTGCTGGGATTACAGGCGTGAGCCACCAAGCCGGGCCCCAGCTAATTTTTTAAGTTTGTTGTTGTTGCTGTTGTTGAGACGGCTATTGCCCAGGCTGGTCTTGAACTCCTGGCCTTAAGTGACCCACCCACCTCCACCTGCCAAACTGCTGGGATTACAAGCATGAGTTACCAAGCCTGACCCAGATCTGTATCCTGATTGCGGTGATTGTTGCATGAATCTACCCGTGTAATACGATGACACAGAACCACATACACCCCTTATGCCAATGTCGAACTTCTGGTTTTGATATTTTACTACAGTTACATGAGGTGTCACCTAGTGGGGAAACTGGGTGGACAGCAGGAGACAAGGGCATCCTAGGGCTCCTCCCCTGGCAGCTGCTACTCTGGGCCCCCATCGAGTTGGCCATAGACGCTGAGAGCTGCACCACAGCAGAGGCCCTTCCTTCCTGTCTTTTCCTGACGTCCCATCTGCACTAGAAGTTTCCCCTGTTATCCAGCTCCCTCTCCATGCAGCCCTGAATGAGCTCTCCCACTTCTAACTGCCTCCTAGAGGGCCCCAACTGCACAGGGGCTAGTTGGGTGACATTGACTGGGAGGGGCCACAAGGGAATAAGGATGATCGAACCTCAAAAACAAACAAAATGCAGTATTGCTTAAAAGAGAAGTAGAGGCCGGGTGCGGTCACGCCTGTAATCCCAGCACTTTGGGAGGCCGAGGCAGGCGGATCACCTGAGGTCAGGAGATCAAGACCATGGTAAAACCCCATCTCTACTAAAAATACAAAAAAGTAGCCAGGCGTGGTGGCAGGAGCCTGTAATCCCAGCTACTCAGGAGGCTGAGGCAGGAGAATGGCGTGAACCCGGAAGGCGGAGCTTGCAGTGAGCAGAGATCGCGCTTCTGCACTCCAGCCTGGGGCAACACAGTGAGACTCCATCTCAAAAAAAAAAAAAAAAAAAAAAAAA
>NW_016829485.1:471411-475012 GCF_001698545.2 Rhinopithecus bieti | reverse complement strand
TTTCTTTCTTTCTTTCTTTCTTTCTTTCTTTCTTCCTTCCTTCCTTCCTTCCTTCCTTCCTTCCTTTCTTTCTTTCTTTCGTCTCTCTCTCTCTCTCTCTCTCTCCCTCCCTGCCTCCCTTCCTTCCTTTCTCTCTCTCTCTTTCTTTCTTTCTTTCGACAGAATCTCGCTCTGTTGCTCAGGCTGGAGTTCAGTGGCACAATTTTAGCTCACTGCAATCTTTGCCTCCCAAGTTCAAGTGATTCTCCTACCTCAGCCTCCTGAGTAGCTGGGTTTACAGGTGTGTGCCACCGCTCCACACTAATTTTTGTATTTTTTGTAGAGATGGAGTTGCACCATGTTGACCAGGCTGGTCTCGAACTCCTGACCTCAAGTGATCTGCCCACTTCAACCTCCCAAAGTACTGGGATGACAGGCATGAACCACCATACCCGGTCTAATGTCTCCTTTTCCTTCCTTCCTTCCTTCCTTCCTTCCTTCCTTCCTTCCTTCCTTCCTCCCTCCTTCCCCTTCCTCTTTCTCTTCCTTCTTTCTTTCCTTCCCTTCCTTCCTTCTTTCTCTGCTTCCTCCCTTCTTTCTCTCTCTCCTTCCTTCCTTCTTTCCTTCCTCCCTCCCTCCTTCTCTTTTTTCTTCCTCCCTCCCTTCCTTCCTCTTTCTTTTGCTTCCTTCCTTCCTTTCTTTTCTTTTTCTTTCTTTCTTTCTCTTTCTTTCTTTCTCTTTCTTCTTTCTCTCTCTCTCTCTCTCCTTCCTCCCTTCCTCTCTCCCTCCCTTTTGCCCTTCTTTCCTTCCTTCCTTCCTTCCTTCCTTCCTTCCTTCCTTCCTTCCTTCCTTCCTTCCTTCCTTTCTTGACAGGGTCTCATTCTGTTGCCCAGGTTGGAGTGCAGTGGTAAAATCATAGCTCACTGCAGCCTCCAACTCCTGAGCTCAAGCAATCCTCCCACCTCAGCCTCCTGAGCACCTGGGACTACAAGCATGTGACCCCAAACTTGGCTATTAATTTTTGTTTTTTTTTTTGAGATGGAATCTCGCTCTGTCACTGGCTGGAGTGCAGTGTCACGATCTTGGCTCACTGCAACCTCCACTCCTGGGTTCAAGTGATTCTCCTGCCTCGGCCTCCCAAAGTGCTGGGACTACAGGTGCGCACCACCATGCCCAGCTAATTTTTGTAATTTTAGTAGAGATGGGATTTCACCATCTTGGCCAGTTTGGTCTCAATCTCTTGACCTTGTGATCCACCCGCCTTGGCCTCCCAAAGTGCTAGGATTACAGGCATGAGCCACCGTGCCCGGCCTAAAAAAATTATTGTGTAGAGATGGGGATCTCACTATGTTGTCCAGGCTGGTCTTGAACTCCTGGGCTCCAGTGATCATCCCACCTCAGCCTCCTGAGTAGCTGGGATTTTTTTTTCCTATTTTTTGTACAGATAGGGTCTCACTATATTGCCCAGGCTGGTCTCCAACTCCTGGGCTCAAGCAATTCTCCCGCCTCAGCCTCCCAAAGTGCTGGGATTACAGGTGTGCACCACCGCACCCAGCTGAATGTCCTAATTCCTGAAAAGGCTTTCAGTTCTCTCAGCTTCTCCTGAATGGAGGCAGACTCTTTCAGATGTCTCTCTCTTGTTATTCACCATCCTGCATCATTTTCTTTCCTGGATTTAGGATAAGTGAGCTACTAGGGGCAGGGTGCGGTGGCTCACACCTGTAATCCCAGGAGTTTGGGAGGCCGAGGTGGGTAGATCACAAGGTCAGGAGATCGAGACCATCCTGGCTACCGCAGTGAAACCCTGACTCTACTAAAAATACAAAAAATTAGCCAGGCGTAGTGGCGGGCACCTGTAGTCCCAGCTACTCAGGAGGCTGAGGCAGGAGAATGGTGTAAACTCAGGAGGCAGAGCTTGCAGTGAGCCGAGATCGTGCCACTGCACTCCAGCCTGGGCAACAGAGCGAGATTCCGTCTCAAAAAAATAAAATAAAATAAAATAAGTCAGCTACTGGGGCTTGGATTTTGCCTGGCACTTCCATCAATACCCCCATCACCATCACCATCACAATCTTCATCATTTAATAAGTACAACAATATTATAAGTAACTACTTTTTTTTTAGATAGAGTCTGGCTCTGTCACCTAGGCTGGAGTGCAGCAGTGTGATCATAGCTCACTGCAGCCTCCACCTCCTAGGCTCAAGCGATCCTCCCACCTGAGTTTCCTGAGTAGCTGGGACTACATGTGCACACCACCATGCCCAGCTAATGTTTTTTCATATATGTACTTTTTGGAGAGACAGGATCTCACTATGTTGCCCAAGTTGGTCTTGAACTCCTGGGCTTAAGTGATCCTCCTGCTTCAGCCTCCCAAAATGTTGGGATTATAGGTGTGAGCCACCACACCAAGTCTTGAATTGCTCACTCTAAAATGGCTAATTTCATGTGAATTTCACCTCAATCAATTAAAAAGATATGGAAACGGCACAGCACAGAAATTCCATGTCTGATTATTTCTAATGCCATTGATGCCCAAAAGCCCATTGTCCTTTGCTGGAAGCTCACTGTGTCCACCAGCTATGTTCAGGCCTCAGTAACCATTCCCAGAGCCTCCCATGGTAAGCCTTGCTGGGCAGAGTTTCGGTCTCACTGTCCTCCCCTCCCATTTCAGTGTCATGTCTTACACATCCTGTTAACACTAAGGTTGAAATGAGACAGGATGTCCACAGACTTAAAGGCTCTCCAAGCAGTGACTCAGGGAGGTGGATTCTCGCTGCACCTGCCCCACAGAGGCTGGGACATCTCCTGGTTGCTTCCAGAAAACCAACAGACAGAACTGCCAGGCCACATACTCAGGTACTCTCTCCAGAGAGCATGACAAGGCAGCTTCCTAATTGCTGGGTGGCCGCCGAGTGCTGTGACCCTCTGAGACATGTCACCCAGCAGGTTCTCCAAGAAACACCACTTGTCCCACAAGCTCCAGGACGCCCCAGCAGGACCAACCTGGCCACAAGTGAAGAAAGGGATCTGGGAGCCCTCTTGGCAAGGCCAGAAAGAAACTGAGAGCAAAAAGCAGCCAAATGTGCCCAGCAGAGGCACCCAAACAAATCCTTGTATCCGAATACTCACAGGAGCACTGTTCACAATAACCAAAAGGTGGGAACAGGCCATATGTCCATCCACAGATAGAGAAACAAATGGTAATACATCTACACCATGGAATACTACTCAGCCATCAAAAGGAAGGAAGCGGCTGGGTGAAGGGTCTCACGCCCTGTAATCCCAGCACTTTGGGAGCCCAGGTGGGAGAATCACATGAGCCCAGGAGTTCAAGACCAGCCTGGACAACATAGCGATATGGTGTTTATAAAAAATAAAATAAAATTTAGCAGGCATAGTGTCGTGCACCTGTGGTCCCAGCTACTCAGGGAACTGAGGTGGGAGAATCACTTGAGCCCAGAAGGTTGAGGTTGGCACAAGTTGTGATCATGCCACTGCACTCCAGCTTGGGTGACAGAGTGAGACCCTATATCCAAAAAAAAGAAAGAAGGAAGGAAGGAAAGAAAGAAAGAGAGAGAGAGAGAGAGGGAGGGAGGGAGGGAGGGAGAGAGAGGGAGGGAG
>NW_016829485.1:453961-470919 GCF_001698545.2 Rhinopithecus bieti | reverse complement strand
GCATGACACAATGTGAATGAATTTCAGAAACTTTTTTTTTTTTTAGACGAAGTCTCGCTCTGGTGCCAGGCTGGAGTGCGGTGGTGGGATCCCAGCTCACTGCAACCTCCACCTCCTGGGTTCAAGCGATTCTCCTGCCTCAGCCTCCCGAGTAGCTGGGACTACAGGTGCTGCACCACCAGGCCCAGCTAATTTTTGTATTTTTAGTAAAGACAGGGTTTTATCATGTTGGCCAGGACAGTCTCGATCTCTTAACTTCGTGATCCACCTGCCTCGGCCTCCCAAAGTGCTGGGATTACAGTCGTTAGCCACCTCGCCCGGCCAGAAACATTATCTTTAATAGAGATGGGGTCTTGCTATATTACCCAGGCTGGTCTCAGACTCCCGACCTCCATTAATCTTCCTGCCTCAGCCTCTCAAAATGCTGGGATTATAGGCATGAGCCACCATGCCTGGCCCAAAAACATGAGGCAAAGTAAAAGAAGCCAAACACAAAAACCACATATTGTATGATTCCATTTATAGGAAATATCTAGAGTAAGTAAATCCATAGAGACAGAAAGCAAATTCGTGGTTGCCAGGGGCTGGGGTGGGGGTAGAATAAGGAGTAACTACTTAATGGGATGAGGTTTCCTTTTCATGATGTTAAACTATTTTGGAACAGCCGGGCACAGTGGCTTCAGCCTGCAATCCCAGCACTTTGGGAGGCGAAGGTGAGAGAATCACTTGAGGCCAGGAATTCTAGAGCAGCCTGGGCAACATAGCAAGACCTTGTCTCTACTGAAAAATTAAACATACAGGCCAGGCGCGATGGCTCATGTCTGTAATCCCAGCACTTTGGGAGGCCGAGGCAGAGGTGGATCATGAGGTCAGGAGTTCAAGACCAGCCTGACCAACATGGTGAAACCCCATCTCTACTAAAAATATGAAAATTAGCTGGGCTTTGTGGCACGCACCTGTAATCTCAGCTACTCAGGAGACTGAGGCAGGAGAATTGCTTAAATTTGGGAGGTGGAGGTTGCAGTGAGCCAAGATCGCGCCATTGCACTCCAGCCTGGGCAACAGAGGGAGACTCCATCTCAAAAAAAAAAAAATTAAATATACAAACGTATGTATATTGGAACTAGATAGAAGTGGTGGTGGCAGAACTGTGGGAATGTACTAAATGCCACTAAATTGTATATTTTAAAATGGTTATTATTAAAGTTTTGCATACATAAAATATACATACACACATATATATTTTGTTTTGTTTTGTTTTGTTTTGTTTGAGATGGAGTTTCACTCTGTCACCCAGGCTGGAGTGCAGTGGCAAGATCTCAGCTCATTGCAACCTCCGCCTCCCAGGTTCAAGCAATTATCCCACCTCAGTCTCCCAAGGAGATAGGATTACAGTCATGTGCTACCACACCCAGCTATTTTTTGTTTTTTAGTAGAGACGAGGTTTTGCCATGTTGGCCAGTCTGGTCTCAAACTCCTGATCTCAGGTGATCTACCCGCCTAGGCCTCCCAAAGTGCTGGGATTACTGGCCTGAGCCACCGTGCCTGGCCCTTTTTTTTTTTTTTTTTTTTTGAGACAGGGTCTTGCTCTGTCGCCCAGGCTGGAGTGCAATGGCACAGTCTTGGCTCACTGCAAACTCTGCCTCCCAAGCTCAAGCTACCCTCCCACTTAAGCCTCCCAAATAGCTGGGACTGTGGGCACATGCCACCACTCTGGCTAATTTTTGTATTTTTTGTAGAGACAGGGTTTTGCCATGTTACCCAAGTTGGTCTCGAACTCCTAGGTTCAACTAATTTGCCCTCCTCAACTTCCCAAAGTTCTAGGATTACAAGCGTGAGCCACTCACCACACCCAGCCATATATATTTTATGTGACAAAATATATAACATATATATTTTATTGTGATACAATATGTGTGCATTTTACCATTTTAACCACTCGTCAGCGACCAGTTGAGTGGCACTAAACACATTCACAGTGTTGTACAACCATCACCACCATCCATCTCCAGAACTTTCTCATCTTCCCAATCTGAAACTCTGCACCCGTTAAACACTCCCCATTCTCCTTCCTCCCAGCCCCTGGCAACCACCATACTTTCTATCTCTATGAATTTGACTACTCTAGGGACCTCATATAAGTGGGATCATACAGCATTAGTCCTTTTGTGACTAAAATGGTTGATATGGTTTGGCTGTGTTCCCAGCCAAATTTTTTTTTTTTTTTTTTTTTTTTTTTTTGAGACGAATTATCGCTCTTGTTGCCCAGGCTGGAGTGCAATGGTGTGATCTTGGCTCACTGCAACCTCCACCTCCCAAGTTCAAGCAATTCTCCTGCCTCAGCAGGAGGCCCACAAGTAGCTGGGATTACAGGCGCCTGACACCACGCCAGCTAATGTTTGTATTTTTAGTAGAGACGGGGTTTCATCATGTTGGCCAGGTTGGTCTCGAACTCCTGACCTCAGGGGATCCGCCTGTCTCAGCCTCCCAAAGTGCTGGGATTACAGGTGTGAGCCACTACACTCAGCCCCAAATCTCATCTTCAATTGTAGCTCCCATAATTCCCATGTGTTGTGTGAGAGACACAGTGGGAGATAACTGAATCATGGGAGTGATTTCCCCCATACCATCCTCATGGTATGTCTCAAGAGATCTGATGGTTCTAGAAGGGGAAACCCCTTTCACTTGGCTCTTATTTTCTCTCTTTGCCTCCCGCCATGTAAGACGTGCCTTTGATCTTCCCTCACCTTCCACCATGATTGTGAGGTCTCCCCAGTCACGTGGAACTGTAAGTCCGTTAAATCTCTTTCTCTCTCTCTCTTTTTTTTTTTTTGAGAAGTCCCCCTCTTGTCCCAGGCTGGTGTATGATGGTGCATTCTCAGTTCACTGCAACCTCCGTTTCCCAGGTTCAAGCTATTCTCCTGCCTCGGCCCCCCGAGTAGCCGGGATTACAGGCGCCTGCACCACGCCCGGCTAGTTTTTGTATTTTTAGTAGAGACACGGTTTCACCATGTTGGCCACGCTGGTCTCAAACTCCTGACCTCAGGTGATCCACCCGCCTCAGCCTCCCAAAGTGCTGGGATTACAGATTTGAACCACCGCGCTTGGCCTAAACTTCTTTTTCTTTATAAATTACACAGTCTCGGGTATGTCTTTATCAGCAGCGTGAAAGCACACTAATACAATGGCTAATTTCTTTTTTTTTTGAGACTGGACTACAGGCACCCCTCACCACACCCGGTTAATTTTTTATATTTCACCGTGTTAGCCAGGATGGTCTCGATCTCCCAACCTGGTGATTCACCCACCTTGGCCTCTGGGAATTACAGGCATGAGCCACCGCGCCCGGCCTACAATGATTAATTTCATGTTATGTGAATTTCACCCCTATTTCAAAAATTTTCATAATCCCAGCACTTTTGGAGGCTGAGGCAGGCAGATCATTTCAGGTCAGGAGTTTGAGACCAGCCTGGCCAACCTAGTGAAATCTCTACTAAAAAATACAAAAATTAGCCAGGCATGGTGGCGGGTGCCTGTAATCTGAGCTAGTCGGGAGGCTGAGGCAGGAGAATTGCTCCAACCTGGGAGGCAGAGGTTGCAGTGAGCTGGGATTGCGCCATTGCACTCCAGCCTGAGCAACAGAGCGAGACTCCATCTCAAAAAAAAAAAAAAAACAACAACAATGAAAACAACAATGTCAGCCTCGTCTTTACCCTGTTTTAGCACTGAATCTGAGTTGAGGTGACCACAACCCCTTCTGAATCTACCCACCACCGTCATCCTCAGGGACAAGACTGACTTGGCAGGGGATCAGAATCAGTGTGTGCGGTGGCAGCTGCAGCCAAGCCCTGTCCTTAGGGGGCCTGTGAGATCCTGGTAGGAGGAAATGCTGTCTAGGGCCTCAGACAAGGGCTCCACGGGCAGATCTCAAGTTTAAGTGCATAAGAAAAGTGATTCCACTGTGGTTTCCTCTCTAAGTGTTCAAGAGCAGACAGCTCATTTCTGCTAATGGAAAGGGCTGTATCCGCTTCCCGGATTTTGTGAATGGGATAAAAACCCATGAGAAAAATCTCCTATGCAGCCCTGCCAATTGCACCCCATCTATTTGTTTTCTGAGCATAACTTCAGGTTAATTATTTATAATGGGACTACAAATGAAGTGTGAGCAGCAGACAGGCTTCCTCTTCTCATTACTAGGTTTCTGAGAAGGAGTCTCAGCCTGGAGGGATTTTTGTGATGAGAATGAAAGAAAATGGAAAAAGGTGAAATGTGCTTTGGCCTGCTCCAGAAAACAGCCACAGTATTAGTGAGAATTAAAAGGAAAAATTACGGCCGGTTGCAGTGGCTCACACCTGTAATCCTAGCACTTTGGGAGGCCAAGGCGGGCAGATCACAAGGTCAAGAGATCGAGACCATCCTGGCCGACATGGCGAAACCCCGTCTCTACTAAAAATACAAAAAGTAGCCAGGCATGGTGGTGGGCCCCTGTAGTCCCAGCTACTCGGGAGGCTGAGGCAGGAGAATCACTTGAACGCAGGAGGCAGAGGTTGCAGTAAGCCGAGATTGCGGCACTGCACTCCATACGAGCGACAGAGCAGGAACTCCATCTCAAAAAAAAAAAGAAAAATTAATCTCTAGTAGCCAGATTACGGAAAGAGATGGAAGACCGAGGAAAGATGGTTTCACTGAAAGTCCTCTCGCTACTTGGACTTGGACTTTGTTTTTCATTTGGGTTTTTTTTTTTTTTTTTGACAGTCTCACTCTGTCGCCCAGGCTGCAGTGCAGCGCCACAATCTCAGCTCACTGCAACCTCCTGCTCCCGAGCTCAAGCTATTTTTCTGCCTCAGCCTCCTGAGTAGCTGGGACCACAAGCCTGTACCACCACACCTGGCTAACTTTTGTATTTTTGGGGGCGGGGGGGATGGAGTCTCGCTCTGTCACCCAGGCTGGAGTGCAGTGGCATGATCTCGGCTCACTGCAAGCTCCACCTCCCAGGTTCACACCACTCTCCTGCCTCAGCCTCCCGAGTAGCTGGGACTACAGGCGCCCGCCACCATGCCCGGCTAATTTTTTGTATTTTTAGTAGAGATGGGGTTTCACCGTGTTAGCCAGAGTGATTGTATTTTGAGCAGAGTCAGGGTTTCACCACGTTGGCCGGGCTGGTCTTGAACTCCTGGCCTCAAGTGATCCACCCACCTTGGCCTCCCAAAGTGCTGGGATTACAGGTGTGACCCACCACGCCTGGCCTGCTACTTGGACTTTATCTGAATCTCCCACAGCCAGAAGTTAAGGGGAGCTGCCCACTAAGTCGCCTGCCTGATGCACAGCAGACTCATTGCTGATTCTGAAGATGAAACAGCACAAGCCCACCTTCTGGTGGGAAATTCCAGAGCCACCACCTCTGGGGTGGAAGAGGCTTGGCCATGAAATCAAACTGAACTTTGGGTAGGGCATGGTAGCTCACGCCTGTAATCCCAGCACTTTGGGAGGCTGAGGCAGTGGATCACTTGAGTCCAGGAGTTCAAGACTAGCCTGGGCAACATGGAAAGACTCCATCTCTGCAACAATAATATTTTTAAAAACCTAGCTTGATATGGTGGCACATGCCAGTAGTCCTAGCTATTCTGGAGGTCAAGGTGAAAGGATCACTTGAGGCCAGTGAGCTGCAGTTGGAAGCTGCAGTGAGCTATGATCTATGATCACACCACTGCACTCTAGCCTGGGCAACAGAGTGAGACCCTGTCTCAAAAAAAAGAGAGAGAGAAAAAAAAAAAGCTGGGAGCTGGGCATAGTGGCTCACACCTATAATCCCAGCACTTTGAGAGGCTGAGTTGGGCAGATCACTTGAGGCCAGGAGTTCAAGACCAGCCTGGTCAACATGGTGAAACCCCATTTCTACTAAAAATACAAAAATTAGCCAGGTGTGGTGGCGGGTGCCTGTAATCTCAGCTACTCGGGAGGCTGAGGCAGGAGAATCTCTTGAACTGGGGAAGCAGAGGCTGCAATGAGTCAAGATCACAGCACTGCACTGCAGTGGGTGACTGAGCAAGACTCTATCTCAAAAATAAATAAATAAATAAATAAACAAACAAATAAATAAAAAGGTTCTATGGAGAAGACACGATTAGTAGCTTGATTTGATTTCAACTGCTGGAGGATGTTCCCATCCCACCACATAGGTCTAAGTTTCTGTGGATGCTGAGGCTCATGTTACTTCCTCACATTGTACTCTGTGCACCTCAGCAAGAATTATTCATTTAGGGGTGAAATTTAATAACACATACATTTATTCTAGACATTGCATTTGCCTGTCCCCGAGTATCAAAACAAAGTGTCTCCTAGAAAACCGAAGACAAGGAGTGAAGATGAGGCTGTGACTCTCAGGTCAAGAAACACCACAAAAGACTGAAGACATGGAAGTGTGATATCAACCGTCCTCTGATGTTAACCACCAAACCACCAGCCCCCTGAATGGGGCGGGCATCATAGTGCACAGGACCAAGTTGGTAAATGTTGCTTGCAGCCAGGTGCAGTGGCTCACGCCTGTAATCCCAGCACTTTGGGAGACTGAGGCAGGTGAATCACCTGAGGTCAGGAGTTCAAGACCAGCCTCGCTAAGAGGGTGAAACCCCGTCTCTATTAAAAATACAAAAATTAGCCAGGTGTGGTGGTGCACACCTATAGTCCCAGTTACTCAGGAGGCTGAGGCAGGAGGATTGCTTGAGCCTGGAAGCTGGAGGCTGCAGTGAGCTATGATGGCCCCACTGCACTCCAGCCTGGGCAACAGGGCAAGACCCTGTCTCAATAGTAAACAAACAAAATAGGCCGGGAACAGTGGCTCACGCCTGTAATCCCTGTATTTTGGGAGGCCAAGGCAGGTGCGTCACTTGAGGTCAGGAGTTCCAGACCAGCCTGGCCAACATGGTAAAACCCGGTCTCTACTAAAAATACAAAAATTAGCAGGAGTGGTGGTGTGCACCAGTAATCTCAGCTACTCAGGAGGCTGAGGCAGGAGAATCGCACAAACTCAGGAGGCAGAGGTTGCAGTGAGCCGAGATCACACCACTGCACTCCAGCATGGGCAACACAGCAAGACTCCATCTCAAAAAAATAAACAGAAAATGTTGCTTCTGACTTTTCCTCTGCCAGAAACACACCTTCCTGCTTTCTTTCCCTGGTCAACTCAACACATCCCCTCCTCTGGGGAGTCCTCTCTGAACCACTACTTTTTTTTTTTTTTTTTTTTTTGAGATAGAGTCTCGCTCTGTTGCCCAGGCTGAAGTGCAGTGGCACAATCTTGGCTCACTACAGGCTCCCCCTCCCCGGTTCATGCCGTTCTCCTGCCTCAGCCTCCCCAGTAGCTGGGACTATAGGTGCCTGCCACCACGCCTGGCTAATTTTTTGTATTTTTAGTAGAGACAGGGTTTCACCGTGTTAGCCAGGATGGTCCCGATCTCCTGACCTCGTGATCTGCCCGCCTTAGCATCCCAAAGTGCTGGCATTACGGGCGTGACTAAAGGCATAGATTTCTGTTCCAAAGAAAGGGGAGAAGGGTTAATGATGTAACTGTCCATGCCACACTGATGTGAACACCCCATCACAGGACGCACTCAAAGGGAGGTGAGAGAGAAGATACGTTCGACCTACATTTCCTCCAAAGTCCCTCCCAGCTCATACAATTGTGTGAAATGTCAAGTTAAAAGAATTAAAGGGGGCAGACGTGGTGGCTTACACCTGAATCCCAGTGCTTTGCAAGGCTGAGGTGGGAGAATCACTTAATCTCAGCAGTTTGAGACCAGCCTGGGCAACATAGTGAAACCCTGTCTCTACTAAAAATAAAAATTAAAAAAATCAGCCATATGTGGTGGTGGGCACCTGTAGTCCCATTTACTTGGGAGGCTGAGGTGGGAGGATGTCTTGATCCTGGGACGTTGAGGCTGAAGTGAGCTATGATCGTGCCACTACACTCCAGCCTGGGTAACAGAGAGAGACCCTGTCTTAGGGAAAAAAAAAAAAAGTAAGGGCCATTATCAGATCCCAAAAGCTGGCCCTCGATCAACATTCCATCATGTGAATTGCAGAGGGAAACAGCAGTGGAGATTATCGAAACTGATTATGAGTAAACCACGTGACAGAGAATCAGAGAAGGTCCACCCATCTTCAAGTTATGGTTCCTGGCTGGGCACTGCGGTTCACGCCTGAAATCCCAGCACATTGCAGGAGCTGTTGCAGGAGCTGAGGCAGGAGGATTGCTTGAGCCCAGGAGTTCGAGACCACCCTGGGCAACATACTGATATCCTCACCTCTATCTCTACAAAAATACAAAAATTAGCTGGGCATGGTGGTGTGCGCCTGTAGTCCCAGCTACTTTGGAGGCTGAGGTAAGAGAATCACTTGAGTTCAGGAGTTCAAAACTACAGTTTGATCACACCACTGCACCCCAGCTTTTGTTTTTTATTTTTATTTTTTTATTTTTTTATTTTTTTATTTTTTTATTTTTTTTTTGAGGCGGAGTCTCGCTCTGTCGCCCAGGCTGGAGTGCAGTGGCCGGATCTCAGCTCACTGCAAGCTCCGCCTCCCGGGTTTACGCCATTCTCCTGCCTCAGCCTCCGGAGCAGCTGGGACCACAGGCGCCCGCCACCTCACCCGGCTAGTTTTTTGTATTTTTTGGTAGAGACGGGGTTTCACCGTGTTAGCCAGGATGGTCTCGATCTGACCTCGCGATCCGCCCATCTCGGCCTCCCAAAGTGCTGGGATTACAGGTTTGAGCCACCGCGCCTGGCCGCTTTTGTTTTTAAGAGTGAGATTCTCTCTCTCTCTTTTTTTTTTTTTTAACTTTATTATATTTTAAGTTCTGGGGTACATGTGCAGGACGTGGCAGGTTTGTTACATAGGTAAACATGCTCTATCTCTTAAAAAAAAAAAAAAGAAAGGCTGGGCACGGTGGCTCACGCCTGTAATCCCACCACTTTAGGAGGCCAATATGAGCAGATCACCTGAGGTCAGGAGTTTGAGACCAGCCTGACCAACATGAAGAAATCCGTCTCTACTAAAAATACAAAATTAGCTGGACGTAGTGGTGCACGCTTGTTAATCCCAGCTACTCGGGAGGCTGAGGCAGGGGAATCACTTGAACCCGGGAGGTGGAGGTTGCAGTGAGCTGAGATCACGCCATTGCACTCCAGCCTGGGAGACAGAGCGAAACTCCGTCTCAAAAAAATAAAATAAATTTTTAAAATCTGGGCCCGACGAGTCACTCCTGTAATCCCAGCACTTGGGAGGTCAAGGTGGGAGTATCANTTTTGGAGATGGGGTTTCGCTCTTGCCGAGGCTGGTCTCAAACTCCTGGGCTCAAACAGTCTGCCTGCCTGGGCCTCCCAAAGTGCTAGGCTTATAGGCATGAGCCACCATGCCCAGCCACCTGTCTTTCAAAGTCTCAGCTCAAATTCATGTTCTCCATGAGGCCTTCCCCTAGAGTCCTGTTTCAAAGTAATGATTTTCGGCCAGGCGTGGTGGCTGATGCCTGTAATCCCAGCACTTTGGGATGCTGAGGCAGGTGGATCACCTGAGGTCTGGAGTTCGAGACTAGCCTGACCAACATGGAGAAACTCCGTCTCTACTAAAATACAAAATTAGCTGGACGTAGTGGTGCACGCTTGTTAATCCCAGCTACTCGGGAGGCTGAGGCAGGGGAATCACTTGAACCCGGGAGGTGGAGGTTGCAGTGAGCTGAGATCACGCCATTGCACTCCAGCCTGGGAGACAGAGCGAAACTCCGTCTCAAAAAAATAAAATAAATTTTAAAATCTGGGCCCGACGAGTCACTCCTGTAATCCCAGCACTTGGGAGGTCAAGGTGGGAGTATCACTTGAGCTCAGGAGTTCGAGACCAGCCTGGGTAACATCGTGAGACCCTGTCTCTACAAAAAAAATTTTTTAAATTAACTGAACGTGGCTAAGCTAATTTTTTTTTTTCTTTTGAGATGGAGTCTTGCTCATCGCCCAGGCTGGAGTGCAGTGGCTCGATCTTGGCTCACTGCAAGCTCCGCCTCCTGGGTTCACGCCATTCTCCTGCTTCAGCCTCCCAAGTAGCTGGGACTACAGGCACCCACCACCCTGCCTGGCTGATTTTTTTTTTTTTTTTTTTTTCAGTAGAGTCGGGGTTTCACCATGTTAGCCAGGATGGTCTCGATCTCCTGACCTCATGATCCGCCCGCCTCGGCCTCCCAAAGTGCTGGGATTACAGGCATGCACCTGGTCTGCTAAGCTAATTTTTAAAAAATTAAGATCACAGCTCACTGTGGCAATTCCTGGCCTTACGTGATCCCCTCACCTCGACCTCCCCAATTGGTAGGACTATAGGCATGTGCCGCCATATCAGACTAGTTTTTTTTTTTAATTATTAAATGGTATGCACCTGTAGTCCCAGCTATTTGGGAGGCTGAGGCAGGAGGATGGCTTGATCCTAGGAGGTCAAGGCTGCAGTGAGCCCTGATTGTACCAGGTCATGCCAGCCTGGGTAACAGAGTGAGACTGTGTCTCAAAAAAAGAGGGAGAGAGAGAGAGAGATGATCCCTATGAGAGGATGTGGAGACCTCATATGTTGATGAAGGGATTGTAAAATGGGGCAGTTGCTATGAAACACGGTCTGGCAGTTCCTCAAAAAGTTAAACATAGAATTACCATATGACCCAGCAATTCCACTCCTAGGTACGTACCCAAAAGAACTGAGATCAGGTGCTCAGATGAACACACATACACACAAGTTTAAAGCAGCATTATTCACAATAGTCAAAAGGTGGAAACTTCGCAAATGCCCATATGTGGACAAATAGATAAACAAATTGCAGTATACGAACCATAGAATATTTCTCAGCCACAGAAAGGAAAGAAGTACTGACACGTGCAACCACGCAGATAAAGCTTGAAAACATTCTGCTGAGTGAAAGAAGCCAGAGGCAGAAAGCCACACATTATACAATTCCACTTATATAAAATATCTATAATAGGGCCAGGTGCAGTGGCTCGTGCCTGTAATCCCAGCACTTTGGGAAGCCGAGGCGGGCAGATCACTTGAGGTCAGAGATTTGAGACCAGCCTAAACAACATATTGAAACCCCGTCTCTACTAAAAATACAGAAATTAGCCGTGCATGGTGGCGTGTGCCCATAATCCCAGCTACTCCGGAGGCTGAGGCAGGAGAATTGCTTGAACCCGAGAGGGGGAGGTTGCAATGAGCTATGATTTTACCACTGCACTCCAGCCTGGGCAACAGGAGTGAGACTCTATCTCAAAAGATAAAATAAAATAAAATAAAATAAAATAAAATAGGCTGGGCGTGGTGGCTCACGCCTGTAATCCCAGCACTTTGGGAGGCCGAGGCGGGTATATCATCTGAGATCAGGAGTTCGAGATCAGCCTGGCCAACATGGTGAAACCCTGTCTCTACTAAAAATACAAAAAAATTAGCCAGGTGTGGTGGTGGGCACCTGTAATACCCGCTATTTGGGAGGCTGAGGCAGGAGAATTGTTTGAACCTGGGAGGTGGAGGTTGCAGTGAGCCAAGATCATGCCATTGCACTCCAGCCTGGGCGACAGAGTGAGACTCTGTCTAAAATAAACTAAAATAAAATCTATAATAGATGACTCCATAGAGATAGGAAGCACTCTGGTGGTAGCCAGGGGCTGGAGGGAGGAAGAATGAAGAGTAACTGTTTAATGGGTACAAGATCTCTGTTAGAGGTAATGAAAATGTTTTGGAACTAGATAGAGGTGATGGTTGCACAACACTGTGAATGCACTAAATTGCCACTGAATTGCTCACTTTAGAATGGTTTATTTTATTTTCGAGACAGGGTCTTACTCTGTCACACAGGCTAGAGTGCAGTGGTGTGATCACAGCTCACTGCAGCCTCAACTTCCTGGGCTCAGGCAATCCTCCTGCCTCAGCCTCCTAAGTAGCTGAGACCACAAACACACGCCATCATGCCCAGCTAATTTTTTTTTACTATTTGTAGAGAAGGGGTCTCACTATGTTGCCCAGGCTGGTCTCGAACTTCTAAGTTCAAGAGATCCTCTCATCTCAGCCTTCCAAAGTGGTGAGATTACAGGTATGAGCTACTGTACCCAGCCCAAAACAGCCAATTTTATGTGAATTTTCACTTCAATTTAAAATGTGTATATGGTCCCCAATCTAAGTGCTCTCAGAAGGAAGAGAAGGTTACTCCAACTCATCTGCTGTGTGACCTGAGATAAGGTGGTTGACCTCTCTGAATGTCGGCCTTTTGGTTTATTAATGAAGACAATAATATCTGCCATGCAGAGTTGTTATTAGGATTATAGATCATTTACATTATGTGTGTGGCACACATGTTAGCTATTGTGAAAACAGCTAATATTAGCTAAGTGGCTAATAACATATGTTAGCCATGCTGGGCATGGTGGCTCAGGCCTGTAATCCCAGCATTTTAGGAGGCCAAGGTGGGAGGATCACTTGAGCCCAGGAGTTCAAGATCAGCCTAGGTAACATAGTGAGACCCTGTCTCTCCAAAAAAAAAAAAAGCCCAGCATGGTGGTGCATGCCTGTGGTCCC
The DNA here is from genome assembly GCF_001698545.2 of Rhinopithecus bieti. NCBI lineage: Eukaryota > Metazoa > Chordata > Mammalia > Primates > Cercopithecidae > Rhinopithecus > Rhinopithecus bieti. The sequence goes on along the minus strand of NW_016829485.1, from coordinate 458,328 downwards.
AGCTACATGGGAGACTCAGGAGGGAGGAAATTGCCTGAGCCTGGGTGGTCGAGGCTGCAGTGAGCTGTGATTGTAACACGCTTGGGTGACAGAGCAGTGAGACCCTGTCTCAAAAAAAAAGAAGAAGAAATAGAAGAGAGCTGTCTCTATATGGTGACTTCTCAAAGACACACAGATAGGAACATTTTAGTACTGCAATACGGAGCCAGTGTCCATGATGCCATTTTCAAATCAACACAATCAGTGGTCCAGGTGGTAGAAATATACTTCTGCCTCCTTGAGAATCCATGTAAAAGGGAAAGGGCAAATGTTTTTACTTATGTTTGGCTTACGCTACTATCAAAAATGGAATCTGGCTAGGGTCCATGACTCATGCCTGTAATCCCAACACTTTGGGAGGCCAAGACGGGAGGATTGCATGAGGCTAAGAGTTCGAGACCAGCATGGGCAACATAGGGAGACCCCTTGTCTACAAAAAGAAAAATTATGCCCAGCCAATTATAATCCCAGCTACTCGAGAGGCTGACAGGAGAATCACTTGGGGGACAGAGGACAGAGGTTGCAGTGAGTCGAGATTGCGCCATTGCACTCCAGCCTGAACGAAAGATCGAAACTCCATCTCAAAAAAAAAAAAAAAGAAAGAAAGGAAAAGAAAAAGAAAAATTAGTTAAGCGTGGTAGCACACTCCTGTAGTCCCAGCTACTCGGGAGGCTAAGGCATGAGGATTGCTTGAGCCCAGGAGTTTGACACTAGCCGGGGAAACAAAGGGAAATCTCTTTTCTATAAAATATATAAAAACTACACAGGCATGGTCGGGCACGGTGGCTCACGCCTGTAATTCCAGCACTTTGGGAGCTGAGGTGGGCGGATCACAAGGTCAGGAGATCGAGACCATCCTGGCTAATGCGGTGAAACCCCGTCTCTACTAAAAATATAAAAAACTAGCCGGGCAAGGTGGCGGGCGCCTGTAGTCCCAGCTACTCGGGAGGCTGAGGCAGGAGAATGGCGTGAACCCAGGAGGCGGGGCTTACAGTGAGCCAAGATCGCGCCACTGCACTCCAGCCTGGGTAACAGAGTGAGACTCCGTCTCAAAAAAAACAAAAACAAAAACAAAACAAAACAAAAACTACCCAGGCACGGTGGCATATGCCAGTGGTCTCAGCTACTGGGAAGGCTGAGATGAAAGGATCACTTGAGTCTGGGAGGTCAAGGCTGAAGTGAGCTATGATTACATAACTGCACTCCAGCCTGGGCGACAGAGAATGACCCTGTCTTAAAAAAAAAAAAAAGAGGCCAGGCGCGGTGGCTCACGCCTGTAATCCCATCACTTTGAAAGGCTGAGAAGGGTGAATCGCCTGAGGTCAGGAGTTTGAGACCAGCCTGACCAACATGGGGAAACCCTGTATCTACTGAAAACACAAAATTAGCAGGGCGTGGTGGTGCATGCCTGTAATCCCAGCTATTTGAGAGGCTGAGGCAGAAAACCCTGTCTCTACTAAAAGTGCAAAATTAGCAGGGTATGGTGGTGCATTCCTGTAATCCCAGCTATTTGGGCGGCTGAGGAAAAAAAAAAAAACAGCAAAACAAAAGAAAAAAAGGAGGATAAAAGAATGTATATATGGGCCAGATGCTATGGCTCACGCGTGTAAGACCAATACTGTGGGAGGCCAACTCAGGAGGATAGCTTGAGCCCAGAAGTTCAAGACCAGCCTGGGCAACGAAGTGAGACCCTGTCTCTACAAAAATTTTTAAAAGTTAGCCAGGCATGGTGGTGCACATCTGGGGTCCCAGCTACATAAGAAGCTGAAGCAAGAGGATCCCTTGAGCCCAGGAGATTGAGGGTGCAGTGAGCCATGATTGTGCCACCATACTCCAGCCTGGGTGACAGAGTGAGACCCTGTCTCAGAAAATAATAATAATAATAATAATAATACAAGATAATAATAAAAAGAAAAGGATTAAATGTACAATATTCCCAACAAAACCGACCGAAATAATAACATTGGTTACCATTTGGTAAAATGACTTTAATTTTCCTGCCTCTATTTTCCTGAACTTTCTATATATTCGGCTATGTGGACATACATTATAGTAGTCAAAAAAATAAACTTTAGTTTTTAAATGCAGCCTAGTTGACCAAAGGAAGAATTGAAGTTTCCGCTGTAGCCTTTTGCCTTAGCTGAAGTATGCATATTGAAAACTAAAACACAATGCTTTCAAATATAGCAACCTCCCTTAGCGATCTTTTCAGAGATGAGAAATTGTTCTCTGAAACAATTTTTTAAAAACAGCATTTACAGTCTGGGCAACATGGCAAAACCCCATCTCTACTAAAAATACAAATATTAGCCAGGCATAGCGGCACATGCCTGTAGTCCCAGCTATTTGGGAGGCTGAGGCAGGAGAGTGGCTTGAACCCAGGAGGCAGAGGTTGCAGTGAGCCAAGATTGTGCCACTGCACTCCAACCTGGGCAACAGAGTGAGCGCCCATCTCAAAAAAAAAAAAAGGAAAAACCGCATTTAAGAAAATATTTAAAATAAAGCTCATGCATGTTTATAGCATCCTGTTTTGTTTTAGCCTGCTCTTACTCTCTTTAATTCTGCCTCGAATCTGGAAGACAAAGACAGGGTGCAGCTAAAATTTCGCCTTTGTTAATAATTTAGTTTACGAATGTTATAAATATAACTGGTTTGTAACAGAGAAAGCAGACGCTTGGCAAAAACTGGACGTCTCTTAAGATGGGCTTAATTAAAACAAAACACTCTAAATAAAAGACCTCATCAGCACACATGAAAATTTTAGAAGCTGAATATGACAAAGTAGGTTTAAAGACATTAAGAATATTTAAAGCAAACATTCTTCTGTTTAAAGAGTTCCAAAATATGTCCGGGAGTATACAAAACATCAAGACCACAGAACAAAGACTCTGTGCTTGAAATTGTTAAATGTACCTTAAAATGAACAAGAAATATGACTGTAATCTGGGTGAGATTAGACAAAACCAGGAAGGTGATAAAATAACAGAAGGAAGTACCTTTCAACATAAGAATTTTCAGCTTTATTCAAGAGAACTTAGCTCTAAAAAAAAAATAAATAATAAATAAAAGTGACAGTGGCAAGGAGCCACATTCGAGGCAAAACTTAATGGTTAAAAGACAATTTAAGAAGTTATTTCCAGCCAGGTGCAGTGACTCAGGCCAGTAATCCCAGAACTTTGGGAGGCCAAGGCGGGCGGATCACCTGAGGTCAGGAGTTCGAAACCAGCCTGGCCAACATGGAGAAACCCCATCTCTACTAAAAATACAAAAATTAGGCTGGTTTGGTGGCTCACGCCTGTAATCCCAGCACTCTGGGAGGCCGAGGAGGGTGGATCACGAGGTCAGGAGATCGAGATCATCCTGGCTAACACAGTGAAAGGCCGTCTCTACTAAAAATACAAAAAATTAGCCAGGCGCGGTGGCGGGTACCTGTAGTCCCAGCTACTCGAGAGGCTAAGGCAGGAGAATGGTGTGAACCTGGGAAGCGAAGCTTGCAGTGAGCAGAGATAGCACCACTGCACTCCAGCCTAGGCCACAGAGCAAGACTCCATCTCAAAAAAAAAAAAAAAAAAAAAGGGCAGCCATGCCACTGAAATTGACTGTAGATGGGCACAGGCTTCTCATTGTGACCTTGGGGTATCCAAGCACTGCAAGAGAGAGGAAAACTTTGATGAGCAAGCCCTTTTTAATATTCCAGTTGTGTCATATCTGCTATTATCCTATTGGCCTGAGCAAGACACGTGGGCAACACCTACATCCGTTTAGAATAAGGTTGACCAAAGCATGAGTGCAGGGAAGGGATTTATTGCAGCTAATTGTGCAAGTAGTTTATCCATAAATTTTTTATCATTATTTGCTGAGAAAAACAAACCTCTTTAAAAGGCTTAAAATTGGGGGGTGGAGCAAGATGGCCGAATAGAAACAGCTCCAGTCTCCAACTCCCAGCGCAAGTGACACAGAAGACCGGTGAATTCTGCATTTTCAACTGAGGTACTGGGGTCATCGCACTAGGGAGTGCCGGACAGTCGGTGCTGGTCAGCTGCTGAGCCCGACCAGCGAGAGCTGAAGCAGGGTGAGGCATCGCCTCACCTGGGAAGCACAAGGGGGAAGGGAATCCCTTTTCCTAGCCAGGGGAACTGAGACACACAACACCTGGAAAATCAGGTAACTCCCACCCCAATATTGCGCTTTAAGCAAACGAGCACACCATGAGAATATATCCCACACCTGGCCGGGAGGGTCCCACGCCCACGGAGCCTCCCTCATTGCTAACACAGCAGTCTGCGGTGATCTAACCAAAAGGCAGCAGCGAGGCTGGGGGGGGGGGG
>NW_016829485.1:427682-453243 GCF_001698545.2 Rhinopithecus bieti | reverse complement strand
TTTTTTAATTTTTTTTTTTTTTTTGAGATGGAGTTTTGTTCTTGTTGCCCAGGCTGGAGTGCAATGGCTAGATCTTGGTTCACAGCAATCTCTGCCTCCCGGGTTCAAGAGATTCTCCTGCCTCAGCCTCTCGAGTAGCCAAGATTACAGGCATGCACCACCACACCCAGTTGATTTTGTATTTTTACTAGAGACGGGGTTTCTCCATCTTGGTCAGGCTGGTCTCGAACTCCCGACTTCAGGTGATCCACCCACCTCAGTCTCTCAAAGTGCTGGGATTACAGGTGTGAGCCACCATGCCTGGCCAATTTTTTTTTTTTTAAGTAGAGACAAAGTCTTGCTATGCTGTCCAGCCTGGTCTTGAATTTCTGACCTCAAGTGATCCTCCTATCTCAGCCTCCCAAAATTCTGGGATTACAGGCGTGAGCTAACAAACTTGGCTGCCAAATTTTTAAGAAGCAAATGTTGCAATTAAATATATCCTTTTTAATCTTTATATCTGGAATTCTCAGTGCCTGAAAGAGTTCATGTATGATTTTTCCTAGATGGGTAGACTCCAAATATTTACGTTTCCCAAGTAAACATCCTACTTTTCTGTTTCCAAATACATCAAACACTCTTGAGTATTATCAAATTCTTTACCCTTTTTTTCCAGGGAGGATCTGGGGGGTGTGCTGGGATAAAGTGAGGTGAAGTATTTCATTACAATGACTTCCATTTCCCTAAATGTTGATTCTTGTTTTGTTTTGCTTTGTTAGACAGCGTCTTGCTCTTGTCCCCCAGGCTGGAGTGCCATGGCGCGATCTTGGCTCACTGCAACCTCCGTCTTCTGGGTTCAAGCGATTCTCCTGCCTCAGCCTCCTGAGTAGCTGGGATTTACAGGCACATGCCACCACGCCCAGCTAATTTTGTTTGTTTGTTTGTTTTGGAGACGATGTCTCGCTCTGTCACCCAGGCTGGAGTGCAGTGGCGCAATCTCAGCTCACTGCAAGCTCCGCCTCCCAGGTTCACACCATTCTCTTGCCTCAGCCTCCTGAGTAGCTGGGACTACAAGCACCTGCCACCACGCCTGGCTAATTTTTTGTATTTTTAGTAGAGACAGGGTTTCACCGTGTTAGTCAGGATGGTCTGGATCTCCTGACCTCATTATCTGCCCACCTCGACCTCCCAAAGTGCTGGGATTACAGGTGTGAGGCACCGTGCCCAGCCACCCAGCTAATTTTTGTATTTTTAGTAGAGACGAGGTTTTGCCATGTTGGCGAGGCTGGTCTCGAACTCCTGACCTCAAATGAGACCTGATGGTTTAATAAAAGGGTGTTCCCCTGCACATACCCTCTTGGCCTGCTGCCATGTAAGATGTGCCTTTGCTCCTCCTTCACCTTCCACCGTGATTGTGAGACTTCCCCAGGCATGTGAAATTGTGAGTCCATTAAACCTCTTTTTCTTTATAAACTACCCAGTCTTGGGTATATCTTTATTAACAGTGTAAGAATGAACTACAGGCATATTCACAAGAAGCAAAAGGTAGAACCAAGCCAAGTACCCATCATGGATGAATGGATTAACAAAATGTGGTCCATCCATACAACGGAATATTATTCAACCTTAACAGGGCAGAAATTCTGACACCTGCTGCAACACGGACAAGCCTGGAAGACAAAGGACAAATACTAGATGCCACTGATGTGAGTCACCTCATATATGCTTTATATGATTCCACTTATATGAGGTCACTAGAGTAGTCAAATTCATAGACAGGGAAAGTAGAATGGTAGATGCCAGGCTCTGGGGCAGGGGGAATGGGAAATGAGGGTTTAATGAGGCCAGAGTTACTGTTTTGCCAGGTGAAAAAATGTTCTCGGCCGGGCGCGGTGGCTCAAGCCTGTAATCCCAGCACTCTGGGAGCCCAAGACGGGCGGATCACAAGGTCAGGAGATCGAGACCATCCTGGCTAACACGGTGAAACCCCGTCTTTACTAAAAAATACAAAAAAATAAACTAGCCGGGCGAGGTGACAGGTGCCTGTAGTCCCAGCTACTCGGGAGGCTGAGGCAGGAGAATGGCGTGAACCCGGTTGGCACAGCTTGCAGTGAGCTGAGATCCGGCCACTGCACTCCAGCCTGGGCGACAGAGCGAGACTCCGTCTCAAAAAAAACAAAAAAAAAAAAACATGTTCTCGACGGTAGTGATGGTTGCACCGTGTGAATATATTTAATGACACTGAACTGGTTCCTTAAAAAATGGTTACGGCCGGGCGCGGTGGCTCAAGCCTGTAATCCCAGCACTTTGGGAGGCCGAGACGGGCGGATCACGAGGTCAGGAAATTGAGACCATCCTGGCTAACACGGTGAAACCCCGTCTCTACTAAAAAATACAAAAAACTAGCCGGGCGAGGTGGCGGGCGCCTGTAGTCCCAGCTACTCGGGAGGCTGAGGCAGGAGAATGGCATAAACTCGGGAGGCGGAGCTTGCAGTGAGCTGAGATCCGGCCACTGCACTCCAGCCTGGGCGACAGAGCGAAACTCCGTCTCAAAAAAAAAAAAAAAAAAAAAAAAAAAAAAGAATTTTGATGATAATCTGAGCAAGATTACCATTTTAGCCCAGGCAGTCAGAATCCTTTTCATACTTTTATTCACATTCAATTAAAAAGAGGGTTTTAAAACCTGCTCTTTTTTTTTTCTGTCGCCCAGGCTGGAGAGTAAGCTCACTGCAAGATCCGCCTCCCGGGTTCACGCCATTCTCCTGCCTCAGCCTCCTGAGTAGCTGGGATTAGAGGCGCCCGCCACCACACCCGGCTAATTTTTTGTGTTTTTAGTAGAGATGGGGTTTCACTGTGTTATCTAGGATGGTCTCGATCTCCTGACCTCATGATCCACTCGCTCGGCCTCCCAAAGTGCTGGGATTACAGGCGTGAGCCACTGTGCCCGGCCAAAACCTGCTCTTTAGAGATGGAATTGTGTTCTAAATCATTATGCCATTGTGAATAATATTTAAGCAAAGAGGATTATGTAATTCATATGCTTCTGCTATCCAGAATGAAGGAAGAATATTCTAGATATTCAAAAGCAATGCCTTCCATGGCTGAAATATTTATCCCAACTTTTTTATTGTAAATATGTGTAAATTGGGAAATCATGCTACTGTGCTAATTCGACAAATAACCTTAAATAACTTTTTTTTTATTATTATTATTTTTAAAGAAAGTGACTAGGAGCAAAGATGTAAAGGCAGGGAGGCAGCTACTTGGAGGCTGGGATGTGAGGATCACCTGAGCCTGGGAAGGTTGAGGCTGCAGTGAGCTGTGTGATCACACCACTGCACTCCAGCCTGGGCACAGAGCAAGACCCTGTCTTTAAAAAAAAAAAAAAAAAAGGCAGGGAGGAAGTGGGCCATGTGGGCTTCTAGGGAAAAATAGCCCAAAGAAGGTGCTGCAGGGCAAATCTTTCAGCACCCAGCGCTCCACTGGGCTTCCAGAAAGGCCCAGAGGCTAGTGTGGCCGGAGTCAGAAGGGAGGCAGGAGAGGTCAGAGAACAGGGCATGGAGGAGGCAGGGGCCAGGAGGCATTGTTAGGACTTTGATTTTCAATCTGAGTCAGAAGGGCAGCCATGAGTTTTTGTGCAGAACATCAGATCAATTTCAAGTAAGTAGCAGAGATAGAGTTCTGTTCCCAGGATTTAAGGTAGCTTGAAACCTGAAGTTGTTCTTCCCTGCTGTTTAATTTACACCAGCAACAGGAGACTCCTAGAATTAAACTAGGGGTTAGGAAGTTACAGGCCGTTAAGAAAACTTTATGTGGGGCCGGGTGTGGTGGCTCCTACCTGTAATCTTAGCATTTTGGGAGGCCAAGGCAGGTAAATCACTTGAGGTCAGGAGTTCAAGACCAACCTGGGGAACAGAGTGAGATTTCATCGAAAGAAAGAAAGAGAACTTTATGAAAACGTAGTAAGTCATTAGTCCACATTACTAATTTCTCAGTTAAAAGCATGAGCTCTGTTAAACTTGGAAGTTGTCTTGGCTGCTGCTGCTTTTTTTTTAACGCTTATTTATTATTTATTTATTTATTTATTTTTGTCATTTTCTTTTCTTCCTTTTTGTGGAGAATGGGGTCTTGCACTATTGCCCAGGCAGGTCTCGAACTCCAACTCTTGGGCTTAAGCTATCCTCCTGCCTCTGCCTTCCTGAGAACTGGGATTACAGGTGTGAGCCACCGCCCCCGGCCTTTTTTTTTTTTTTTTTTAATAGGGATGGGGTTTTGCTATGTTGCCAGGGCTAGTCTCAAACTCCTGGGCTCAAGCGATCCTCCTGCCTCAGCCTCCCAAAATGCTGGGATTACAGATTAGAGCCTCTGAGAACCCATACAATAGAATATTAATCAGCCTTTAAAAGGAAGGAAATTCTGGGACCTGCTAAAACATGGATGAAACAGGAGGACATTATGCTAAGTGAAATGTGTGAACTTGAAAGAGCCAGTCCTTCAAGACGGATCCCAAGTGGTTACCTGGGCCAAAATTCAAATAGAGGCAAATGGACATGTGCCTACTATAGGTCAGGCACATACTCTGAGTTCCCTGAAAACCCACACCTCTGTCTAACTTTGAGACTTTCGGAACTCATCTGAACCAACCAATCAGAGCTCACCTGTCTCAACCAATCAGGGCTCGTCTGCATCAACAAATCGGTACCCAGCTGCATCAACCAATCAGAGATGAGCAAGTTTGAATCCTTCATTTGCATAATGGACCTGATTGAGAATGTCTGTGGGAACTTTTGCTATAAAAGCTGAGCCTTGGCCAGTTACAGTGGCTCAGTCCCTAATCCCCCACTTGGGGAGGCTGAAGCAGGAGGATCATTTGAGCCCAGGAGTTCAAGGCTGCAATGAGCTGACTGTCACTGCAATCCACCCTGGGCGACAGAGTGAGACTCCGTCTCAAAAAAAAAAAAAAAAAAAAAAAAAAAAAAAGCACAAACAACTGAGCCCTCCTTTTGTTCTCTAGATGACACCTTTGTTTTACACCAAGGCTGCATTGCCCCAGTTTGCAAACTGTTCAACGGAATAAAGCCTCTTTTCTCCAAATTCCTTTTGAGGAAATTTTTGTTCACATCTGCCTATCACAGAAAAGACAAATATTGTGTGATTCCATTTGTATGAGGTCCCTAGAGTAGTCAAAGTCATAGAAATAGAAAGTAGAATGGTGGTTACCAGGAGTCAAGAAGAGAAAGAATGGTGAATTGTTTTTGGTTTTGTTTTTTGAGATGGAGTCTCACTCTGTCGCCCAGGCTGGAGTGCAGTGGTGTGATCTCAGCTCACTGCAACCTCCGCCTCCTGGGTTCAAGTGGTTTCTCCTGCCTCAGCCTCCGCAGTAGCGAGGATTACAGGTGCATGCCACCACGCCTGGCGAACTTTTTTTGTATTTTAGGTAGAGACGGGGTTTCACCATGTTGGCCAGGCTGGTCTAGAACTCCTGATCTCAGGTGATCTGCCCACCTCGGCCTCCCAAAGTGCTGGGAATGCAGGAGTGAGCCACCATGCCTGGCCTGAATTGTTCAATGGATAGAGAGTTCCGTTTTGCAAGATGAATAAATTCTGGAGATTGTTTGCACCACAATGTGAATATACTTAACTCCACCGAACTGTACACATAAAAATGTTTAAGACAATAAATTTCATGTTACTTTTTTTTTTTTTTTTTTTTTTTTTTGAGGACGAGTCTCGCTCTGTCTCCCAGGCTGGAGTGCAGTGGCCGGATCTCAGCTCCACGCAAGCTCCGCCTCCCAGGTTCACGCCATTTCTCCTGCCGTCAGCGCCTCGCCGAGTAGCTTGACTATAGGCGCCCGCCCTCGCCTGGCGCTAGTTTTTGGTACTTTTTAGTAGAGACGGGGTTTCACTGTGTTAGCCAGGGATGGTCTCGAGTTCCAGAACTCGTGATCCGCCCGTCTCGGCCTCCCAAAGGTGCTGGGATTACAGGCTTGAGCCACCGCGGGCCGGCCGGTATGTTATATATTTTTTTAATTACAATTAAAAGAAAATATATGGGAGCAGATATACATTTCCTCAGGACTTAGAAAACATATTTTCATCAAATTTTAAAAACCTTTCTTCCATTTTAACATCCATATATTTTATGATGTTCTTTGGAATTTTATTGAATTATTTTCAATATATCTTTCAATTTGTTATGTCAAAAATAAAGTTCCGGCCAGGTGTGGGGTGGCTCATGCTCCTGTAATCCCAGAACTTTGGGAGGCCAAGGCAGGTGGATCACCTGAGGTCAGGAGTTGAAGACCAGCCTGATCAACATGGTGAAACCTCGTCTCTACTAAAAATACAAAACATTAGCCGGGCATGGTGGGAGGCACCTGTAATCCCAGCTACTCAGGAGGCTGAGGAAGGAGAATCGCTTGAACCCGGGAGACAGAGGTTGCAGTGAGCTGAGATCACGCCATAGAACTCCAGCCTGGGTGACAGAGCTAGACTCTGCCTCTCAAAAATAAACAAATAAATAAATAAAATAATTAAAGTTCTATTGTGTGATCTGATAAATTTATTTTATTTTATTTTATTTTATTTTATTTTATTTGAGACAGAGTCTCTCTCTGTTGCCCAGGCTGGAGTGCAGGGGTGCGATCTCGACTCATTGCAACCTCTGCCTCCCAGGTTCAAGCGATTCTACTGCCTCAGCCACCCAAGTAACTGTGGCTACAGGCGTGTGCACCACACCCAGCCAATTTTTTGTATTTTTAGTAGAGACAGAGTTTCACCATGTTGGCCAGGCTGATCTTGAACCCCTGACCTCAAGTGATCCTCCTGCCTCAGTCTCCCAAAGTGCTGGGATTACAGGCATGAGCCACTGGGCCTGGCCCAATCTGATAAATTTATTAGATAATTCAAGACATCTGTGTATGCCACTGTTTCACAAAGTGCAGTCCATAAACTACACCTGGGGTGCCTGAATAGGCACTGGGGACCCTAGGAGAATCTGCATCTTTGCAGACTGGGGAATTCCACTTGGCCATCTGTACTTCTGTTAAGTTTTTCCAGTGATTTTTATGACCAGTCGAGTTTGAGAGCTACTGATACAGTTTATACAACTGAAGTTAGGGAACGCTCCAAATAAAACAAACATTTTGCGTGGTTTGGAATAAAACACTAGGGAGTCGACAAAAGTGACAATGACCTTATGTAATTTTCTGTTGTTAAAAGATCATGAAGTCTTCCAAATGTCAAATACAAAAATGAATCCTACGAGGATAATGGTCCCCAAGGGGTGATAATTTACAAACGCTATATCTAGGAACTTCAGTGAACTTAATTTTTATTCGTTTAATTTCATGCTTAACAATTGCTCTGGCACATAAAGAAGAAAATGTTGTAAGCTGTCAGGGCATTTCAGTTATTACATCGGCCATTATTCCATCAGTTCCAAGGGCCAATTGGGCCCATTAGTCTGCCAGAAACATCCATGTCCATTTACAGAGGAATGGATAAACATTATGGTATGTCCATGCAATGGAATATCACTCAACCATGAAAAGGAGTGAAGCACTGATTCATGCTACAACACTGATGAGCTTCAAACATGTTATGCTAAGTGAAAGAAGCCAGATACAAAAGGGTCACATACTGCATGATTTTATTTATATGAAATATTCAAAATAAGAAAAGCCATAGAAGCTAGGTGCAGTAGTGCACACCTGTAGTCCCAGCACTTTGAGAGGCCGAGGCAGGAGGATCTCTTGAGCCTAGGAGGTTGAGGCTGCACTGAGCTGTGATTGCACCACTTCAGTCCAACCTGGGGAGCAGTGAGACCTCATCTCAAAAGAAAATAAAAGAAATCCATATTCCCTAGCAAGCAGACTCAGAAAAAAATAAAAATAAAATAAAAGGAAAGAAATCCATAGAAAAATAATATACATTTGTGGTTGCCAGTTAGGGGGTGGGTGAAATGGGGAGCAATTGTTTAATGGGTACAAGTTTCCTTTTGGGGTGATGTTTTGGAACTAGATAGAGGTAGTTTTGCACAAAGTAAATGCCACTGGAATTGTTTACTTTAAAATGGTAAATCTGTCCAGATGTGGTGGCTCATGCCTGCAATCCCAACACTTTGGGAGACTGAGGTTGAGGGATTGCTTGAGCTCAGGAGTTCAAGTCCAGACTGGGCAACAGAGCAAGACCCTGTCTCTAAAAAAAAATAATAATAGTAATTACCTGGGCATAATGGCATGAAACTGTAGTCCCAGGTACTTGGAAGGCTGAGGCAGGAGAATTGCTTGAGCACCGTTCAAGTTACAGTGAGCTATGATTGTACCACTGCACTCCAGTCTGGGTGACAAAGCAAGACCCTGTCTCAAAACAAAACAAAACAACAACAAAAAAAACAGGCTGGGCGCAGTGGCTCACGTCTGCAATCCCAGCATTTTGGGAGACTGAGGCAGGAGGATCACTTGAACCTAGGAGGTGAAGGTTTCAGTGAGCCCAGACCTCGCCATTTCACTCTAGCCTAGGCAACAGGAGTAAAACCCTGTCTAAAAAAAAAAAAAAAAAAAAAGGCATATAAGCATGTGAGATTAGCAACCATGAGGCTGAAAATTAGCTTTGTTTTGTTGTTTTGGGTTTTTTTGTTTTTGTTTTTTGTTTTTTTGGGACGGAGTCTCACTCTGACGCCCAGGCTGGAGTGCAGTGGTGCCATCTCGGCTCACTGCAAGCTCCGCCTCCCGGGTTCACACCCATTCTCCTGCCTCAGCCTCCTGTGGGGTTTTTTTTTTTTTTTTTTAAGAGATGAGAGGCGGTGGTCTCTGTATGTTGCCCAGGTTGGTCTCGAACTCCTGACCTCAAGCGATCCTCCTGTCTTGGTCTCCCAAATTTCCAGGTCTGAGCCATACTGCCCAGCAAAATCAGTTTTAATGTTAATTTTACCCGACTGCTAGCTAGAAAAAAAGTACTAACCATGGTGCTGAGGGTCCCAGATCACCATAAATGGGCCTACAGAAGATCACTGCATTTATTTAATTTATTTATTTTTGAGACACAGTCTCGCTCTGTCGCCAAGGCTAGAGTGTAGTGGCGTGATCTGGGCTCACTGCAAACTCCACCTCCTGGGTCACGCCATTCTCCTGCATCAGCCTCCTGAGTAGCTGGGACTACAGGTGCCTGCCACCACGCCGGGCTAATTTTTTTTTTGTATTTTTAGTAGAGACGGGGTTTCACCGTGTTTGCCAGGATATCCTCGATCTCCTGACCTCGTGATCCGCCCACTTTGGCCTCCTAAAGTGCTGGGATTACAGGCATGAGCCACTGCGTCCGGCCAGTTCTCCTGCCTCAGTTTCCTGGATAACTGAGATTACAGGCACATGCTACCATGCCCCGACTAAATTTTGTATTTTCAGTAGAGACAGGGTTTTGCCATGTTGGCCAGGCTGGTCTTGAACTCCCGACCTCAAGTGATCCTCTCACTTCAGCCTCCCAAAGTGCTAAGATTATAGGCGTGAGCCACCGCACCCGGCCAGATCACTGCATTTATGTGGACAGTGACTTTTAGGCCTGCTATGAGACCTGACAACTACTTAAAATGCCACTTGAGTTCCTTTATTTATTTTTAAAATATATTTATTTATTTATTTATTTATTTATATTTTTGTATTTGTTTTTGAGGCAGGGCTTCACCCTGCCACGCAGGCTGGAGTGCAGTGGTGTGATCACGGCTCACTACAGCCTTGACCTCAAACCATGGCTCACTGCAGCCTTGACCTTCTGGGCTCAAGCCATCCTCCTGCCCCAGCCTCCCAAAGTGCTGGGATCACAGGTGTGAGCCACGGCGCCAGGCCAACACTATTTTATAAAGAAGGCAGCTGAGGGTCAGAAAGGTTAAGGCCCTTTCCAGGGTCATAAGCAGGAAGTGGTGGGGGTGGGCTTCAAACCCTGGTCTAAGTCTAAATGATTCCCAAGACCTCCTACTGAAGCATCACATTGGCTAATCGAGTGTATGTGTGTAAATAGTTTTCACTGCGGTAAAATACACATAACATAATATTTACCATCTTAACCCCCTTTTCTTTTCTGACTTTTTTTTTTTTTTTTTTTGAGATGGAGTTTCACTCTGCCACCCAGGCCAGAGTGCAGTGGCGCGATCTCGGCTCACTGGAACCTCTGCCTCCAGGGTTCAAGCGATTCTCCCACCTTAGCCTCTCTAGTAGCTGGGATTACAGGCACGCGTCAACACGCCCGGCTAATTTTCTGTATGTTTAGTACAGACGGAGTTTCACCATGTTCTCCAGGCTGATCTCGAACTCCTGGTCTCAAGTGATCCACCCACCTAGGCCTCCCAAAGTGCTGGGATGACAGGCATGAGACCCTGCGCCGGGCCCGTCTTAACCCTTTTTAAGTGCACAGTTTAGTGGCATTCAGCACATTGACGTTGTTGTGCAATCATCACCACCATTCATCTCCAGGACTTTTTCATCTTCCCAAACAGAAACTGTGTCCCCGCTAAACACTCACTCCCCTCTCCCCATCTTCTAGCCCCTGGCAGCCATCATTCTACTTACTGTCTCTCCAGAGTTGTCTCTTCGAGGAACCTCCTATAAGTGGAATCAAACAATATTTGTCCTTTTATGCCTGGCTTATTTCATTGTGCATGTTTTGAAGGGTGGGTTTATTTTCTAAGTAAAAAAGCAGCTTCATGCACTTCCCAAAAGGAAATACTCTGTTTACTTTGAAGACAAAGCCTAACTCTGGACCCATGGTCGCTGGGCTTGAGGGAGGTTGACACTGCCCCGCTGAAACAGTGGGGAGAACCCTGCGGCCAGATTATTCCCAAAGACACAGAACTGAATCAAACCCACTAAGAGACCAGCTGGTGTAGTACAGAGCTGACTCAAAACAAGTTAGAGGACTATTTCTTTTTTTTCTTTTTTTTTTTTTTTTGAGATGGAGTCTCACCCTGTCGCCAGACTGGAGTGCAGTGGCGCAATCTCAGCTCACTGCAACCTCCGCCTCCCGGGTTCAAGCGATTCTCCTGCCTCAGACTCCTGAGTAGCTGGGATTACAGGCGCCCACCACCACGCTCAGCTAATTAATGTATTTTTAGTAGAGATGGGGTTTCACCATGTTGGCCAGACTGGTCTCAAACTCCTGACCTCGTGATTTGTCTGCCTCTGCCTCCCAAAGTGCTGGGATTACAGGCATGAGCCACTGCACCCGGCCGACTATTTTTTTTTTTTTTTTTGAGATGGAATCTTGCTCTGTCACCCAGGCTGGAGTGCAGTGGCGTGATCTTGGTTCACTGCAAGCTCCGCCTCCTGGGTTCATGCCATTTTCCGGCCTCAGCCTCCCCAGTACCTGGGACTACAGGCGCCCGCCACCACGCCCGGCTAATTTTTTTTTTTTTTTGTATTGTTAGTGGACGGGGTTTCACCATGTTAGCCAGGATGGCCTCAATCTCATGACCTCGTGATCCGACCGTCTCGGCCTCCCAAAGTGCTGGGATTACAGGCGTGAGCCACCGCGCCCGGCCTCGGCTATTTCCTAATTTAACTTAAATTTTGGGCAACACAGTTTTGGGTCAGATATATGCTATTTGTCATCAATGAATATAAGTTTTCCAGTTAAAACAGACAAATCTTGGTTCCAGTAAGGAATTCACTATTCATAGACATCCATAGCAGTCTTCTCTTTTTCTTCCTTTCTTCTCTCACCCTAAGAGGTTCCCTGAACAGAAACGTATCTCCTGTATTTAACAGATTTGAGCTATTTAACAAGTGGCTATTTTTGCTAATCTTTTGGATTAGTCTTTATGACTGCCAGAGAAACACCGCCTTAAAAAGGAAATGTTTCTGCCTTAGAACTTCTACCAAGTTGAAAATGGTCATGATTGGTTAAAAAAATAATAATGCTGCGTAAGTACCCAAACGATTTGTCTCAAAACTGTTCCAGAGGGCTAAAAATAACCTCTAAACATATAACAAAACCGAGGCAAGGCCCAGTATAAGAAGCCAGACCCAGCCGGGTGCAGTGGCTCACACCTGTAATCCCAGGACTTTGGGAGGCTGAGGCAGGAGGGTCTCTTGAGCTCAGGAGTTCAAGACCAGCCTGGGCAACATCATGAAACCTTGTCTCTACAAAAACACAAAAATTAGCCAGGTGTGGCGCCATGTGCCTGTAATCCCAGCTACTCAAGAGGCTGAGGTAGGAGAACTGCTTGAGCCTGGGAGGCAGAAGTTGCAGTGGGCCAAAATCGACCCTGCCTCAAAAAAAATAAAACAAAATAAAACAAAATAAGCCAGAGCCAACAGATTCTCAGCTCTTGGCTTAGTTTGCTCTGGAGCCAGGATCAAAGCTGATGCAGAGACGTATTCCTATCGTTGCCAAAGTGTAACAGAGCTTTTTACAGCCTTGGGTAGCAAAGTGCTAAGATGTATGATGTCAATGTCAGGAAGTCTCGCCCGGATAGTGTTTTCAGCTGGAGAAGGGGGACAATTCTATTTTTTTTTTTTTTTTTTTTTTTTGAGATGGAGTCTCGCTCTGTTGCCAGGCTGGAGTGCAGTGGCACCATCTTGGCTCCCTGCAACCTCTGCCTCCTGGGTTCACGCCATTCTCCTGCCTCAGCCTCCTGAGTAGCTGGGATTACAGGCATGCACCACCACACCCGGCTAATTTTTGTATTTTTAGTAGAGACGGGGTTTCACCGTGTTGGCCAGGATGGTCTTGATCTCTTAACCTCATGATCTGCCCACCTCCTCGGCCTTCCAGAGTGCTGGGATTACTGGCGTGAGCCACTGCGCCTGGCCCTCAATACACCCACTTAAGAGTAAACTCAATTAATGTGGATTTTCCCCGTTTGTCATCTTAAGTAACCGGGGCTGTGCCTACACTAGAATTTATAATAAAACCAGGCGTGCTGGTGCATGCCTGTGGTCCCAGATACTTGGGAGACTGAGGCAGGAAGATCCCTTGAGCCTGGGAGGTCGAGGCTTCAGTGAGCTGTGATTGCACCACTGCACTCCAGCCTGGGTGACAGATGGAGACCCTGTCTAAAAAATAAATAATATTTTATTTATTATAAATATAAAAATAATTTTATATGTTAAAAAATAATGTTTAATATAATACATAATATTTTGATATTAAAATATTGTTTTATTTAATTATAAAATAAATTTTGTTTTAATTTATTATAAAATAATAATTTTATTTTATTTATTTTAAATATAAATTTTATTTTATATAATATATAAAATATAATAATTTACTTTGTTATAAAAATAAATAAATAATATTTTAATTATTTTTTAGAGACAGGGTCTCGTCTGTCACCCAGGCTGGAGTGCAGTGGTGCGATTTTGGCTCACTGCAACCTCCGACTCCCTGGTTCAAGCAATTCTCCTGCCTCAGTCTCCCGAGTAGCTGGGACTACAGGCACCGCCACCATGTCTGGCTAATTTTTTTCTATTTTTAGTGGAGACGGGGTTTCACCCTGTTAGCCAGGATGGTCTCCATCTCCTGACCTCATGATCCGCCCGCCTTGGCCTCCCAAATTGCTGGGATTACAGGCATGAGCCACCGTGCCCAGCCATATCCGGCTAATTTTTATATTTTCCGTGGAGACGGGGTCTCGCCATGTTGGAGGGCATCATTATTAATATTCAAGCATGCTTTGTTTATAAAGTAAAAACACCCAAGAGCATCCAAATCCAGCCAATCTAACCTCTTTCACTGTGTAGTGTGGAAGAGCATGCTGTGCTTCCAAATGGAAGAAAATCACCTTAAAATGAAGGTGTTGAAGTTCTATTGTGAAGTAGGACAAGGAAGAAGTACCCTTTCCAGCTCATCTCCAGGGGACCTCACAGGCCTGGCAGGAAAACAGCCATTTCCTGCCCATGACTGTAAGATGCATTATGTCACTTGAGGAATAAGTTCCAAATCCTATTTTTGGGAAAAGAGGTAACATTGGAGGCAGTAAGGGGGAGGCCAAGTCCAGCCTGGAGCTGGAAGGAGCCCAGAGACTCCTCAGGAAGCCTGCCATTCCAGGGAGACAGACGCTTGCAAGACCTGCCTCCATTCCTCAAGGGTTCCGCTCTCAAGTTTTGAGGCCCCCAGTGGCTCTAGAGGGAGAGGGGGCGGTACAGGATGTTCTCATGAATCACCCCTTGTTCGATGAACTGTCCCGTTACCAGAGCCAAGGTCAAGCTTTAAACCTGAGCATGTATTTCCTCTGGAGTGTGCTAAAGGGTAAGTACGCTCTCCTGCAAGTCACACGCTCAGGCTACAGTGTAACAGAAATTGAAGTTTTTCTTTGTTTTGTTTTGTTTTGTTTTTTGAGACAAGACTCACTCTGTCACCCAAGCTGGAGTGTAGTGGCACGAACGCGGCTCTCTATACAGCATGAGCTTCGCCGGTTCATGCAGTCCTCCCACCTCAGCTTCCCAAAGTGCTGGGATTACAGGCATGAACCACCGTGCCCAGGCAAAAGTGAAGTTTTTCTTATCTTTCCTTTTTTTTTTTTTTGAAACAGTTTCCCTCTTGTTGCCCAGGCTGGAGGGCAATGGAGCAATCTCGGCTCATTGCAACCTCCCGGGTTCAAGCAATTCTCCTGCCTCAGCCTCCCAAGTGGCGGGGATTACAGGCGCCCACCACCATGCCGTGCTAATTTTTGTATTTTTAGTAGAGACAGAGTTTTACCATGTTCGCAAGGTTGATTTCGAACTCCTGACCTCAGGTGACCCACCTGCCTCGGCTTCCCAAAGTGTTGGGATGACAGGCATGAGCCACTGCACCTGACCGAAAGAGAAGTTTTTCAAAAGGTTCGAGACAATGAGACACTGAAACCAATTGCTATTGCACAATAAAGTACTTAAAATGCAAAAGATTAAGCATTTATTTATTTATTTTAGAGACAGGGTCTTGTTCCCTCACCCAGGCTGGAGTGCAGTGGTGCAAACATAGCTCACTGCAGTTTTGAACTCCTGGGCTCAAGCAATCCTCCTGCCTCAGCCCCCCATGGTGCTAAGATTACAGGTATGAGCCACCACCCCCAGCCTACATTTAAAAATATACAAAATAATATAAAATCAAGGCAAAGTGATGTTGCCACTCATGGGAAACCGACTACGTACCTGGCACTGTGCTGAATTCTTACATCTTTTACTCAACGAGAGCTAAGAAATACCTTGTAAACAAGATAAAAATGAGAGGCAAAGACAGTCCCTTTTTGTAGAACAAAAGCTTACAGAAAATCACGTGCAGACTCACGATCTTTATTTTTCCATCAATTTGAGAGAATGGTGTCCTTCTCTTATATTGATGGAGGGTGGTTAAAAGTAAGAAAAAAAAAATCACATACTCTAATGTATTAAAGCCAGATATTTTCCTGAAGAGGCAAAGTTGTCCCAAGTATGTCTACAAGGGCTAAGAGGCTGTCCAATAGAACCTTCTGTGATGATGGAAACATTCTTTATGCTACTAATACAGTAGTCACTGGCTGCAAACAGCTATAGAGCACTTGAAATGTGACTGGTGTAAGAGGGGAACTGAATTTCAAATTTTATTTATTAAAAATTAGCAGCCACATCCTGGCTAACACGGTGAAACCCCATCTCTACTAAAAATACAAAAAATTAGCCGGGCACGGTGGCGGGCGCCTGTAGTTCCAGCTACTTGGGAGGCTGGGGCAGGAGAATGGCATGAACCCGGGAGGCAGAGGTTGCAGTGAGCCAAGATTGCACCACTGCACTCCAGCCTGGGCGACAGAGCGAGACTCCGTCTCAAAAAAAAAAAAAATAGCAGCCAGGTGGCTAGGCACGGTGGCTCACGCCTGTAATCCCAGCACTTTGGGAGGTCAAGGCGGGCGGATCACGAGATCAAGAGATCAAGACCATCCTGGCTAACACGGCGAAACCTCGTCTCTACTAAAAATACCAAAAAAAAAAAAAATTAGCCGAGCGTGGTGGTGGGCGCCTGTAGTCCCAGCTACTCAGGAGGCTGAGGCAGGAGAATGGCGTGAACCTGGGAGGCGGAGGTTGCAGTGAGCTGAGATCGTGCCAGTGCACTCCAGCCTGGGCGAGAGAGCAAGACTACATCTCAAAAAAAAAAAAAAAATTAGCCAGGCACAATGGCTCACGCCTGATCCCAGCACTTTGGGAGGCTGAGGAAGGTGGATCATTTGAGGTCAGGAGTTCCAGACCAGCCAGGCCAACATGGTGATACCCCCCATCTCTACTAAAAATACAAAAATTAGCTGGGCGTTGTGGTGCATGCCTATGATACCAGTTACTTGGGCGGCTGAGGCAGGAGAATCGCTTGAGCCTGGGAGGCAGAGGTTACAGTGAGCCGAGATCATGCCACTGCACTCCAGTCTGGGTGACAGAGTGAGACCCTGTCTCAATCAATCAATCAATCAATCAATCAATAAAATTTTAAGTGGCCAACCTGGGCACCATGGCAAAACCCTGTTTCTAAAAAAATAAAAACACCATCCTGGCTAACACGGTTGCAATGAGCTGAGATCGCGCCTTTGCACTCCAGCCTGGGTAACGAGAGGAAAACTCCATCTCAATAAAAAAAAAAATAAGAAAAAAAAAAACTCTAATAAAAAAAAAAAAAAAAAAAAAAAAAAAAAAGACACTGGTGTCTCCAAAAGGGGAAAGGGTGGGCCGGGCGCAGTGGCTCAAGCCTCTAATCCCAGCGCTTTGGGAGGCCGAGACGGGCGGATCACGAGGTCAGGAGATGGAGACCATCCTGGCTAACATGGTGAAACCCCGTCTCTACTAAAAAATACAAAAAACTAGCCGGGCGAGGTGGTGGGTGCCTGTAGTCCCAGTTACTCGGGAGGCTGAGGCAGGAGAATGGCATAAACCCGGGAGGCGGAGCTTACAGTGAGCTGAGATCCGGCCACTGCACTCCAGCCTGGGTGACAGAGCGAGACTCTGTCTCAAAAAAAAAAAAGGGGGGGGGAGAGGGTGGAAGGGAAATGAGGGCTGAAAAATTACCTATTGGGTACAACGTTCATTATTTGGGTGACGAGTGTACTAGAATTGAAAACTTCATCATTATGCAATATATCTAGGTAACAATCCTACACATGTAACCCCCACCACATCTAAAATAATAATAAGTGCGGGCGTAGTGGATCACGCCTATAATCCCAGCACTTTGGGAGGCTGAGGCAGGCAGATCACTTGAGGCCAGGAGTTTGACACCAGCCTGGCCAACATGGCAAAACCCCATCTCTACTAAAAAAAACAAAAAATTAGCTAGGCGTAGTGGCAGATGCCATAATCCCAGCTACTTGGGAGGCTGAGGCGGGAGAATCGCCTGAACCCGGGAGGTGGAGGTTGCAGTGAGCCAAGATCGCACCACTGCACGCCAGCCTGGGCGACAGAGCAAGACTCCATCTCAAAAAATAAATAATAATAATAATAAAAAAAGACAGTGGGGCTGGGTGCGGAGGCTCACGCCTGTAATCCCAGTACTTTGGGAGGCCAAGACAGGTGAATCACGAGGTCAGGAGATGGAGACCATCCTGCCCAACATGGTGAAAACCCGTCTCTACTGAAAACACAAAAATTAGCCGGGTGTGGTGGTGCACATCTGTAGTCCTAGTGGGCAGGAGAATCACTTGAACTCGGGAGGCGGAGGTTGCAGTGAGTCGAGACCACACCACTGCACTCCAGCCTGGGTGACAAGAGCAAAACTCCGTCTCAAAATAATAATAATAATAAAAGACAGTAAGCTGAGTGTGATGGTTCATGCCTGTAATCCCAGCACTTTAGGAAGCCAAGGTGAGAGGATCACTTGAGGCCACCCAAGAGGTTGAGACCAGCGTGGGTGACATGGTGAGACACTCCCGTCTCTACCAAAAAAATTAAAAACTAGCCAGGCATAGTGGCACAAACCTGTAGTTTCAGCTACTCAGGAGGCTGAGGCAGGAGGATAACTTGAGCCCAGGAGTTTGAGGCTGCAATAAGCAATGTTGGTGCCACTGCACTCCGATCTGGATGACAGAGTGAGACCCTGTCTTAAAACAAGCAAGCAACTCCCGGCTCTGCCAGTTCTGAGCTGTGACCTCACCTCCATGTCTTCAGCAGGAAAATGAAAACGACTGCTTTTCAGGACTGTTCCGAAGATGAGATAATATTACATCCAGCAGCTTCACCACCTGTTCACACCTAGAGGTGGGAGCTCAATGAATAGCTGCTATTAGCTGTTAAGATCATCAGTTGCCTGATTGCAGATGAAATATTCTTAGGAATTATGCCACTATTGTCAGTTTCTCCCTTAATAAAATATATTAGAAGAATAGTGAATATGGGAGAGAACTATGTGCATAAAGATAGGAGCTTTTACAACAAAAAAAATATGATTTTATAATAAACTTACACCTGGCCAGGAGCAGTGGCTCACGCCTGTAATCCCAGCTCTTTGAGAGGGCGACGCCAGAGGATCCCTTGAGGTCAGGAGTTCAAGACCAGTCTGTCCAACATGGTGAAACCCCATCTCTACTGAAAATACAAAAATTAGCTGGGCGCAGTGACTCACGCCTGTTATTCCAGCACTTTGGGAGGCTGAGGTGGGCAGATCACGAGGTCAAGAGATTGAGACCATCCTGGCCAACATGGCAAAACCCTGTCTGTACTAAAAATACAAAAACTTAGCTGGGTGTTGTGGCAGGTGCCTGTAATCCCAGCCACTCGGGAGGCTGAGGCAGGAGAAACGCATGAACCCAGGGAGCAGAGGTTGCAGTGAGCCGAGATCACTCCACCGCACTCCAGCCTGGGCGACAGAGCGAGACTCCGTCTCAAAAAAATTAAATAAATAAAAGAAAAGAAAGAGCAATCATTCATTGATGTTATAGAATAATACAATAGCAGTTCTCAATCTTTTAGTAGATTCCTACATTTTAAGGACATTTCACTACAAGCCACGAAAGAAATTTAAAGTTGTGATTTCTATAGTAAAAACATTGACTTTTTTTTTTTCTTAAGATAGGGTCTCGCTCTGCCTTGCGGGTTGGAGTGCAGTGGCATGATCACGGCTCGTTGCAGCCTTAGCCTCCCAGGTTCAAGCAGTTCTCTCACCTTGGCCTTCCAAGGTGCTGGGATTACCGGCGTGAGCCACCACGCTCGGCCATAATTGACTTGTTCTGTGTGACAGATTTCCCCATAAGGGTCTTTAAGAAGAGGCTTTCATGCAAAGGAACGGGCTGAGGAGGAACCCGCTGTGGGCCCCTGAATCAGTACGGGACGTCCTGAATCAGCACAGATCTTCCCTGCCCTCGCCCCATCCACCTGAAAAGGCCCAGAAAAACTCCCAACATCGGGAGCCTATGAACATCCTTGGCAGAAGTGAAAATTCTGACCAGCCCACTCTGAGGAAAACTACTGCTCTTTTAAATTTTTATCTTATTTTATATCTTTTTTTTTTTTTTCTGGTAGACATGGGGTCTCACTGTGTTGCCCAGGCTGATCTGGAACACCTGGCCTCAAATAGTCCTCCCACCATGTCCTCCCAAAGTGTTGGGATTACAGGCGTGAACCACCACACCTGGCCCTAAAATTACTGTTCGTGTTGATGCAGTGTGAAAATGTGGTTTCTTACTGAAAGCCATGCACCAAAATAAAAAATAAACAAAAAAACACATTTTACTTTTCTGTCACATTTATCTTCTTACTTTAAGCACCACCTATGGGTATTTATTTATTTATTTTGAGACGGAGTCTTGCTCTGTTACCCAGGCTGGAGTACAGTGGCGTGATCTCGGCTCACTGCACGCTCTGCCTCCCGGGTTCACACCATTCTCCTGCCTCAGCCTCCCGAGTAGCTGGGACTACAGGTGCCCGCCACCAGCTAATTTTTTTTTGTATTTTTAGAAAAGATGGGGTTTCACTGTGTTAGCCAGGATGGTCTCAATCTCCTGACCTCGTGATCCGCCGGGCTCAGCCTCTCAAAGTGCTGGGATTACAGGCTTGAGCAACCGCATCCAGCCAGCTCCACCTGTGGGTATTGAAATAAAGAGCTACAGCTGGGCCGGGTGCAGTGGCTCACGCCTGAAATCCCAGCACTTTGGGAGGCCGAGTCAGGTGGATCACTTGAGGTCAGGAGTTCGAGACCAGCCTAGCCAACATGGTGAAACCCCGTCTCTACTAAAAATACAAAAATTAGCTGGGCGTGGTGGCAGGCACTTGTAATCACAGCTACTCAGGAGGCTGAGGCAGGAGAATTTTGCTTGAACCTGGCAGGCGGAGGTTGCAGTGAGCCGTGGTCGTGCCATTGCACTCCAGCCCGGGCAACAAGAGCAAAACTCCATCTCAAAATAAATTAAATGAACAAATAAAAAGAGCTGCAGCTGGGTCGGGCACAGTGGCTCACACCTGTAATCCCAGCACTTTGGGTTGCCAAGGTGGAAGGACTGCTTGAGCCTATTAGTTGGGGACCAGTCTGGACAACATAGTGAGAACTTATCTCTACAAAAATTTTAAAGTTAAAAAAGGAAATAGTTACGATCTTGTTGTAAGGTTTGACACATTACACACACTTGCGTTAACAACCCATACTGAACTAAGTGTGACGTTTTTATGTTAACTTTTGCTTAAGAATTTGTATAAACAAAATAACCATAAAAACATCCCGAAACAGCACACTCCCTGGGTGAACACATGGCTCCCTCTTGTGGTCAACGCGAACCTCACGGGCACAGCCCAGGGGCTTTCTTCCCAACCTCACCCACTCCCCCAAATTATTATGCAGCTACATAAATCACCATGAGATTCACGAAACACAGTCTATCCCACAGCAGCGTTCCATGCAGTGCGGCTTGCTTCAGCCTTTCACCTTTAGGGGGAGGTGAAAATTTCTCATTGTAGCTTAAAATGTGCCCAGAATAAAGGCCACATTTTAAGTTTAAACTGATTATTTGGCATCCTCCAATGACACATGACCTCATCTGCCAACTTAAACGCAATATATATATATATGCCCATATCGCTTCAAAAATAAGCGTTATTAGGCTGGGTGCGGTGGCTCACACCTGTAATCCCAGCACTTTGAGAGGCCAAGGCGGGAGGATCACTTGACCTCAGGAGTTCAAGACCAACCTGGCCAACATGGTGAAACCCCATCTCTACTAAAAATACAAAAGAATTAGCTAGGAGTGGTGGCGCATGCCTGTCATCCCAGCTACTCAGGAGGCTGAGGCAGGAGAATCGCTTGAACCCAGGAGGCGGTGGTTGCAGTGAGCTGAGATCATGCCACTGCACTCCAGCCTGGGTGACAAGAGTGAAACTCTGTCTCATAAATAAATAAATAAGTTAGTTAATAATAATTAAAAGAGATGGGGGGGGGTCTCCCTATGTTGCTCTGGCTGGTCTCGAACTCCTGACCTCAAGCGATCCTCCCGCCTCAGTCTCCCAAAATGCTAGGACTATAGGCATAAGCCACCCTCCCCAGCCAGAAGTTGATTTTAATGGAAATTCCAAATTTTTAAACATTTTTAAATTCACGTATTTGCCAAACCTTGCTTTTACATCATGGAGTAGCAAATGTGAACATTTATTTAACAATGAACCTGCCTGCGACTTAACGTACTCCTCCCACTTTCCCAAAGGCACCACAACACAAAGCCAAAAAGCGCTGTTCTACGGCCGCATTCTTAATTTCTAGATGAATTAAACACGGAACAAAGCACCTGCATATAAAATCAACCAAACTCCCTTATTTTCTCAGCTCACCCTCACATAATAGGTTTTCCTGAACAAGTATGAGTCATTATCAAGTCTTGGAAGGTGGGAGTGTGAAAAGAAATAGTGCTTTCTGGCCAGGTGTGGTGGCTCACACCTGTAATCCCAGCACTTTGGGAGGCTGAGGCAGGCAGATTGCTTGAGCTCAAGAGTTGGAGACCAGCCTGGTCTCCAAGAGTTGGAGTAGCCTGGGCAACAGAGTGAAACCCCATTCCTACAAAAAATTAAAAAGTTACTGGGGTGTTGTGGGGCATATCTGTAGGCCCAGCTACTCAGGAGGCTGAAGTAGGAGGATCACTTGAACTCAGGAGGTGGAGGCTGCAGTGAGCTATGATTGCACCACTGCACTCCAACCTGGGCAATGGAGCAAGACCCTTTCTGAAAAACAGAAACAGGGCCAGGTGCAGTGGCTTGTGCCTGTAATCCCAGCACTTTGGGAGGCTTAGGCCGGCAGATCACGAGGTCAGGAGTTCAAGACCAGCCTGACCAACAAAGTGAAACCCCGTCTCTACTAAAAATACAAAAATTAGCCGGGCCTGGTGGCTAGCGCCTGTAATCCAAGCTACTCAGGAGGCTGAGGCAGGAGAATCGCTTGAACCTGGGAGGCGGAGTTTGCAGTAAGCCAAGATCGCGCCACCGCACTCCAGCCTGGGTGACAGAGCGAGACTCCGTGTAAAAACAAAACAAAACAAACAAACAGAAAACCCAAGAAACCATGCTTTTCCTACATGGAGTTGTAAGTCTGTACCTATGTTCTGGGTATGAAATCCCCCTTAGGTGTCCTACAAAGACCTAGATGTTTCCAGGCATCTGAGACCTCCACTGAAAAGAGGCAGCTATGCAATTTACCAGGAGCATAGATATCTTTCTCCAAGTCACTGAAAATAAGCCGCAGTGGAGTGCTGGTAAATTGAAGTATAATATAAGATAAGCCAGCCGGGCACAGTGGTTCAGACCTGTAATCCCAGCACTTTGGGAGGTTAAGGTGGGTGGATCACCTGAGATCAGGAGTTCAAGACCAGCCTGGCCAACATGGTGAAACCCTGTCTCTACTAAAAATACAAAAATTAGCCGGGCACGGTGGCGGGCATCTGTAGTCCCAGCTACTTAGGAGGCTGAGGCAGGAAAATCGCTTGAACCCAGGATGCAGAGGTTGCAGTGAGCTGGGATCGCGCCACTACACTCCAGCCTGGGCGACAGATAGAGACTCTGTCTCAAAAAACAAACAAACAACAACAACAAAAAAAACAGAGCCTACTTAGTAATCTTCAAATTACTGATTTTTTTTTTTCTTAGAGCAGAATCAGAACTCTTTATGGGTTTTTTGGGGGTGGTTTTTTTTTGTTTTGTTTTGTTTTTTTTTTTTTTGAGACGGAGTCTTGCTCTGTCGCCCAGGCTGGAGTGCAGTGGCCGGATCTCAGCTCACTGCAAGCTCCGCCTCCCAGGTTCACGCCATTCTCCTGCCTCAGCCTCCCAAGTAGCTGGGACTACAGGCGCCCGCCACTGCGCCCGGCTAGTTTTTTGTATTTTTTTAGTAGAGACGGGGTTTCACCATGTTAGCCAGGATGGTCTCGATCTCCTGACCTCATGATCCGCCCATCTCGGCCTCCCAAAGTGCTGGGATTACAGGCTTGAGCCACCGCGCCCAGCCGGGGGGTGTTTTTGAGATAGGGTCTCTCCTTGCCACCCAGGCAGGAGTGCAGTGGTGCAATCACAGTTCACTGCAGCCTCAATCTCCCAGGCCCAAGTGATCCTCCCTCAATCTCCTGAGTAGCCGGAACTACAGATGCACACCACCACACCCAGCTAATTGTTTGTGTTTTTGTAGAGATGGTCTTGCTAGGTTGCCCAGGCTGGCCTAGAACTCCTGACCTCAAGTAATCCACCTGCCTCTGCCTCCCAAAGTGCTGGGATTCCAGGTGTGAGTCAGTTATGCACTGCCCAGAATCAGAACTCTTAGGAGGCAAACGAGGAAAAAGAAAACAGGTTAAGTTCACTGCCTTAAAAAAAAAACTAAAAGCAAGCCAGGTGCAGTGGCACTCATGCCTGTAATCGCAGCACTTTAGGAGGCTGAGGCAGCAGCAACCTGGGCAAAAAAATACTATATATATATACACATTCAGGTGAGGCGGCTCATGCCTCTAATCCCAGCACTTTGGGAGGCCAAGGCAGGCAGATCACTTGAGGTCAGGAATTCGAGATCAGACTGGTCAACATGGTGAAACCCCGTCTCTACCAAAAATACAAAAATTAACTGGCCATGGTGGGGCACCTATAATCCCAGCTACTCAGGAGGCTGAGGCATGAGAATTGCATGAACCCGAGAGGCAGAGTTTGCAGTGAGCCGAGATCATGCCACTGCACTCCAGTCTGGGTGACAGAGCGAGACCCTGTCTAAAATAAAATAAAACAAAACAAAATGCATTAAAAATAAGAAAGCATCACACTCAAAGACTTCTCAGACACAACAGGCCACTTGGAACATGCCCTCCAAACTCAACCAAAACACTTTGTTAAAAGTCTTGATATACCTCGATAAAGCAAGACTACTGATTGCAGGAAAAAAAAAAAATTATCCTACGAAGTTTACCATTCCTAAGCAAGCCCCTTTGAAAATCTTTTCCAAATGTTTCTCATACAGACTACAGCACTCAATATCTGGTTTGTAGGGCTTAAAGGGCAAATGAAAGTAGTCAGATTTTTTTTTTTTTTTTTTTTTTTTTTTTTTTTTTGAGACAGAATCTTGCTCTTTTGCCCAGGCTAGAGTGCAGTGGCGCGATCTCAGCTCACTGCAACCTCTGCCTCGCAAGTTCAAGCGATTCTCCTGCCTCAGCCTCCTGAGTAACGGGGATTACATTACAGTCATGCACCACCATGCCCAGCTAATTTTTGTATTTTTTAGTAGAGATGGGGTTTCACCATGTTGGTCGGGCTGGTCTCGAATCCCTGACCTCAGGTGATCCACCCGCCTTGGCCTCCCAAAGTGCTGGGATTACAGGCGTGAGCCACCCACCGTGCCTGGCGCCCAGAGTTTCACTTTTGTTGCCCAGGCTGGGGTGCAATGGCCCAATCTCAGCTCACTGCAGCCTCCGCCTCCTCAGTTCAAGCAATTCTCATGCCTCAGCCTCCCGAGTGGCTGGGATTACAGGCGTGCACCACCACACCTGGCTAATTTTGCATTTTTAGTAGAGACGGGGTATCACTGGTCTCAAACTCCTGACTTCAGGTGATCCACCCACCTCAGCTTCCCAAAGTCCTGGGATTACAGGCATGTACCACTGTGCCCATCCGTCAGATGTTTTTTAAATTTATCTGATTAATGAAGGTTTTTTATTTTTTATTATTTTTTAGTTTCCTGAGACTGAGTCTCTGTCACCCAGGCTGGAGTGCAGTGGTGTGATCATAGCTCATTGCAGCCTCAAGCTCCTGGGCTCAAGAGATCCTCCTGCCTCAGCTGTCTGTGTAGCTGGGACGATTGGCATACGCCACCATGCCCAGCTAATTTTTAAATTTTTTGTAGAAATGGGGTTCTCGCTATGTTGTCCAGGCTGGTCTCCAACTCCTGGACTCAAGCAGTCCTCCTCTCCCAAAGTCCTGGAATTACAGGCATGAGCACCAAGCCCAGCCATCAAGTTTCGATAAACATAAAATGTTTGAAGAGAGAGAACATTCTGGAAACAAAGGAGAGCCAAGTCGGAGCAGTCATTAAACTCATTTAATAAGAATCAAATCGGCCGGGCGCGGTGGCTCAAGCCTGTAATCCCAGCACTTTGGGAGGCCGAGACGGGCGGATCACGAGGTCAGGAGATCGAGACCATCCTGGCTAACACAGTGAA
>NW_016829485.1:418000-426596 GCF_001698545.2 Rhinopithecus bieti | reverse complement strand
AAAAAAAAAAACTATAAAAAATTATTAATATATCACTGGATGCTTAATAGGGAATTCTGTACTTTTGCAATTGGCTGAACCTACATATACTTGCAACCTACAAAACAAAGGAAATAAAACAGTTGGTGGGTCATGGAAAGTTCAATCCTGAAGGAGTAAACTTCATTTTTTAAAAAAAGGAAGGCCGGGCAATGTGGCTCATGCCTGTAATCCCAGCACTTTGGGAGGCCAAGGTGGGCAGATCACCTGAGGTAGAGAGTTCGAGACCAACCTGGTCAACATGGAGAAACCCCGTCTCTACTAAAAATACAAAATTAGCCAGGCATGGTGGTGCATGCCTGTAATCCCAGCTACTCGGGAGGCTGAGGCAGGAGAATCGCTTGAACCTGGGAGGCAGAGGTTGCAGTAAGCCGAGATCGCATCATTGCACTCCAGCCTGGGAAACAAGAGCAAAACTCAGTCTCAAAAAAGAAAAAAAGAAAAGGCCAGGGACAGTGGCTCAGGCCTGTAATCCCAGCCCTTTGACAGGCTGATGCGGGTGGATCACGAGGTCAGGAGATTGAGACCATCTTGGCTAACATGGTGAAACCCCATCTCTACTAAAGATACCAAAAAAAAAATTAGCTGGGCGTGGTGGCGGGCGCCTGTAGTCCCAGCTACTCGGGAGGCTGAGGCAGGAGAATGGCGTGAACCCGGGAGGCGGAGCTTGCAGTGAGCCGAGATTGCGCCACTGCACTCCAGCCTGGGCGACAGAGCAAGACTCCGTCTCAAAAAAAAAGGGGGAAGTAAAAGGAGGGCTTGACAAGAAAACATTCCCTATTTCAAAACACTTAAAAGTGTCCTCTTCTCACCTTGCAATAGATCACAGTGACACCAAAAGGGCATGGCTGTTCAGCAGGGTTTTAATTGCTCCACCAAGGCAGGGTCACTTAGATTAGATGGAGATGGTTTGTCTCATAGGACTTTTTCTTTGGGACTCTGAGCACCAACCCAAAGGATCACAAGGCACGACTTCATTGTTTTCTGGGAGCAGAGTGAGAGTTGAGTTCCGGTCTAGCTTTATATTGTTTTTCAAGCTCTGCTTCTAATCTTGTGCACTGGCAACCTATCTTGATGTCTAAAAAAAAAAAAAAAAAAAGTATTAGGGGGTCGGGTGCAGTGGCTCACACCTGTAATCCCAGCACTTTGGGAGGCCTAGGCAGGTGGATCACCTGAGGTCGGCAATTTTGAGATCAGCCTGTCCAACATGGTGAAACCCTATCTCTACTGAAAATACAAAAATTAACTGGGCATGGTGGCAGGCACCCGTAATCCCAGCTACTCGGGAGGCTGAGGCAGGAGAATCACTTGAACCCGGGAGGCGGAGGTTGCAGTGAGCTGAGATCACGCCATTCCACTCCAGCCTGGGCAACTGGAGTGAAACTCCATCTCAAAATAAACAAACAAAAAAAAAGGCCTGGCACGGCGGCTCATGCCTGTAATCCCAGCACTTTGGGAGGCCGAGGCGGGCAGATCACGAGGTCAGGAGATCAAGACCATCCTGGCTAACACGGTGAAACCATGTCTTTACTAAAAAATACAAAAATTCAGCCAGCGTGGTGGGGAGCGCCTGTAGTCCCAGCTACTTGGGAGGCTGAGGCAGGGGAATGGCATGAACCCAGGGGGTGGAGCTTGCAGTGAGCTGAGATTGCACCACTGCACTCTAGCCTGGGTGACAGAACAAGACTCCATCTCAAAAAAAAAAAATGTCCACAGTGGCATGCAACTGTAGTCCTAGCGACGTAGGTGGCTGAGGTGGAGGATCACTGGAGCCCAGGAGTTCAAGGTTATAGTAAGCTATGATCACACCACTGCACTCCAGCCTGGGTGCCAGAGCAAGACCCTGTCTCAAATAATAAAAACTATCAGGATGACAATGGCATTAATAAAAATACAAGAAGAACCAAGACCACACATATAAAATAAGACATATTTATTAAGCTAAAGAACAAATTTTATTTTTCATTTTCCCCAAACACTAAAATAGCACATGGCATAGTAATTCAGCACACAACATAAACTGGTATATGCAATCAGTAATCCTGAAAATGGTTAAGCCTCACTTTGGGAGTCTTTAAAAACTTACGGCCTTAAATGATCTTTATTAAAGTCATCAACAGACAACAAAGAGTCAACTGGAAAATTTTTAGGTTACAAGATACTGCAATTCCTAGAGTCTGAGAAACTTTTTATGAGGGAAATAACTCGATTTCCTTCTCTGTAACTGAGTTACTTTTTTCCCGAGCTCATTCTTGTTTAAGGTAACACTGCCAGGGTTCCAAGAAGGGATCTTCTAAAGGTAAACTTAATATTGCAACTTTCACCACAGGGCCTCTGTCTACATTGCATTTCAAGTGGAAGGAAAGGGGTGTGAAAAGTGAGATCAAATTTTGCTGTAGACCAAAATCATTCTACAAAATGTAGAAATGGTAACAGCTTACCACAAGTTCAACAAGATTTTACGCTAAGTACAGTGGTGTAGACTTTACGAGTATCCATTTCCATTGGGTGATCGACAAGCCGAAGGGACACACAGGATTTGGGACAGTAGCCCTTTAGAATGGGTGTTGAAGACAGAACTTCATGGTAAATCCGTATGTTCTAATCTGATACTTATAAAGGCTATGATCATCTCCTGAAATGTTTCCCAACTCTTTATATGTCACAATTTAACACATGCTAAAAAATTTCCTTCCGCATCAACTGGCTTTGAATTTAAACTCAATTTAAGTCTGCCGGGTCGTACAAACTACAGCAGGAACCTAAGGACTGCACAGTTTGCATCCAGATTTAATCTGAAAGAAATCATTCTAAGACAACTCTTAAAATTAATCTATTTGTATTGTTCTGCTTGTACCTTAACTATGGCATAATGCATTTGCTAATTCAAAAGGTTGCAGAGCCAGTAACCCCAGCGTTATCTGCAGACCATCCGAGGTGTTTTTAAGCATTTTCTTGAATTCTATCGTTTGCTTTGAAAACGTGGGCTTTAAATGGTCAAGGAAAACTCGTTTTGTATCATTCAGGAGCACTTCGGGACACGCGTGCAGTGTTGCAGACAGGACGGAGTGCAGGCAAGAGGGTTCCAACTCAGAGCCCAGACCCTTGGGAAGAGCACTTGGTGGGTCATCCTGAAAACTTCCCATATCTGGCAGTTTTTGATGGCGTAGCAGTCGTGACACCCGAGGCTCTCCTTTGGTGTACTGTCCTCTGTAGCCATCGGTGGCCCTGGGCCCTCCTCCGAGCCAGTCCCGCTCCAGAGCTTCAACACCACTGCAGGCCACCTGAGCAAAATACTCTGTTGGAGCAGGGAGCAAACCCACGGCTGTGCTCCGAGTGGCTGCTGAGGCTGGATTTCTTCTTACTGATTCTTTCACATATGGAAGCACTGGGCTGCCACCGTGAAGCCAGAGGCCAGCCCCACTCGGATCCTTTCTCATTTCCAGTGATAATGCCTCACTCTGTGAATTTCCATCAACCACAGGCTTATTCATCCAGGAGGGTGCATCTGCAGGCCAAAGGCCCTCCGTCGGCATTCTTTTCTTAAGGCTGTATGACAGTTTGTTCGAGTCACCTCCTCCGGCCTGCTGCACTTGTGCCAGGCAGGTGCCGAGGGGCCCTCTTCTGTCCCTCATGCTTCGTGTTCTTGGATGCGGTGGGCCTGAGGTCACGCCTTCGTCAGTCCGGGAGGGCCTTCAATGGATCTCAATATGAACCTAGGAAAGGGAATCAAATTAAAGTTCTAAAATGAAGACATATGGGTCTTTTTTCTTTTTTTTTGAGATGGAGTCTCGCTCTGTCACCCAGGCTGGAGTGCAGTGGCATGATCTCGGCTCACTGCAACCACCACCTTCCAGGTTCAAGCAATTCTCTCGCCTCAGCCTCCCAAGTAGCTGGGATTATAGGCGCTTGCCACCACACCTGGCTGATTTTTAGATTTTTAGTAGGGACGGGGATTCACCATGTTGGCCAGGCTGGTCTCAAACTCCTGACCTCAGGTGATCCGCCTGCCTCAGCCTCCCAAAGTGCTTGGATTTACAGGCGTGAGCCACCACGCCCGGCCGACATATGGGTCTTAAGAGCATCTACACTCACCAAATATTGCCTAACAAACACTAAGATCTTTAGGACAGTCTCCACACAGTTTCACCATATTGGTAAGGCTGGTTTTGAACTCCTGACCTCAGGTGATCCACCTGCCTCAGCATCCTAAAGTGCTGGGATTACAAGTGTGAGCCACCACGCCCGGCCATAATTATGGTTTTTGTTTTGTTTTTTTTGAGACACAGTCTTGCTCTGTCGCCCACACTGAGTGACAGGCGTGTGCCACCACATCTGCTAATTTTTTGTATTTTTAGTAGAGATGAGGTTTCACCAAGTTAGTTGGGATGGTCTTGATCTCCTGACCTCATGATCTACCCGCCTCGGCCTCCCAAAGTACTGGGATGACAGGAGTGAGCCACCACACCCGGCCTGGGAGAGAACATTTTGTGGGCTTAGTTCCCCACCCTCAAATTAGCAAATAATAGAGTTTTCTTTTTTTTTTTTTTTTTTTGAGACGGTGTTTCGCTCTTGTTGCCTAGGCTGGAGTGCAACGGCACGATCTCGGCTCACTGCAACCTCCACCTCTCGGGTTTGGGTGATTCTCCTGCCTTAGCCTTTCAAGTAGCTGGGATTACAGGTGCCTGCCACCACACCCAGGTAACTTGGTTTTTGTATTTTTAGTAGAGATGA
The DNA here is from genome assembly GCF_001698545.2 of Rhinopithecus bieti. Lineage (NCBI taxonomy): Eukaryota > Metazoa > Chordata > Mammalia > Primates > Cercopithecidae > Rhinopithecus > Rhinopithecus bieti. The sequence continues at coordinate 421,823 of NW_016829485.1, read as the reverse complement.
GGTTTCACCATGTTGGCCAAGTGAAATTAGCCGGGTGTGGTGGCAGGCGTCTGTAATCCCAGCTACTCAGGAGGCTGAGGTGGGAAAATCGCTTGAACCCAGGAGGTGGAAGTTGCAATGAGCTCAGATCACGCCACTGTACTCCAGCCTGGGCAAGAGAGCGAGACTCCATCTCAGGAAAAAAAAAAATTGCAAAAAGGCTTTGAAATGAACCAAAAAATCCGATGACTGGGCATGCTACCCAGAGCATCCTTCAGGTTATGTAATTTTATCGGGACCAGCACCTTCATTGTCTCTGAGCTGCTTTACAACTCTGTCATTTGCCAAAAATCTTAAGAGTAAGGCAAACAAGTTCCTGTCCAAAGAAAACAGTCTGATTAGTTTCATTAGACAAATGAGTCTCATGGAATGTACTGATCGCTGCCCTATGGATATTGGCCAGCTTTGCATCTATCTGTAAATTCACTTTTGAGTGTTCCCTGAATTTTCTTTTAAACTGGTTATAACATCATATTAGTTTCCTTATTAAGTGACAAATTAAATGTAATTTTGAACACATCATGTGATGTGTTCACTTAAAAACCACCACCACCCTCAGCCAGGCGTGGTGGCTCACGCCTGTAAACGCAGCAGCCATAGTCCCAGATTCTCAGGAGGATGATGTGGGAGGATTGCTTAAGCCTGGGAGGCAGAGGTTGCAGTGAGCTGAGATCGAGTCACTGCCCTCTGACCTGGGCGATGGAGTCAGACCCTGTCTCAAAAAAAAAAAAATTAAAATTAAAAAGCAGCAACACTGAAAGGATCAGCTACAGCTGAAAGTGGCTGATGCAGATGGAGAAATGGCAGGTAGGAAACTGCTGTTTCTCTAATCTTATGGAACTAGGAGACTCTTGATGCTACATGGATGTATAATTGCATTAAGATTTGTTGTAAATTTAGGCCAGGCACGGTGGCTCATGCCTGTAATCCCAGCACTTTGGGAGGCCAAGACGGGCGAATCATGAGGTCAGGAGTTCGAGACGAGCCTGGTCAACATGGTGAAACCCTGTCTCTACTAAAAATACAAAACTTGGCCAGGCGTGGTGGCGGACACCTGTAATCCCAGCTACGAGGGAGGCTGAAGCAAAAGAATTGCGTGAACTCAGGAGGCAGAGGTTGCAGTGAGCCGAGATCCCACCACTGCACTCCAGTCTGGTGACAGAGCAAGACTCCATCTCAAATAAAAAATAAATTAAAAAAAAAAAAAAAAAACACTGGGGAGAAAATGAAGGATGCAATTTTTATTGGAGGCTGAAGGAGAAAGCAGGGAGTTTAGAGAAAGAGGCCCTGGGCCATGTCACAGGGAGCTGGTGATGGGAGCTAGCCAGGAAGCTTCAGCAAGGACAGGAGGGTTGGATTTGCATTTCAGATGAATTATTCTGGCTGCACTGTGATGGACAGACTGGAAATGGTTCAGAATAGACACATCAGTTAGGAGGCTATTCCACAGAGCAGGAAAAAGAAAGAAAGGCTGTGATCATAAGGAGGGACAGACTGAAGTTTCATATTGTTGTTGTTTTTGAGACAAGGTCTCACTCTGCCACCCAGGCTGGAGGACAATGGCATGATCACAGCTCACTGCAGCCTTGAACTTCTGGGCTCAAGCAATCCTCCTAACTCAGCCTCCTGTGTCGCTGGGACTACAGGCAGGCCCACCACACCTGGCAAATTTTTTTTTAATCAGAGCAGGAACGGAAGTTTATTACAAAGCTCTAGAGCGAGAAAGGAAAGTGCAATTCAAAGAGATCCAAGTGGGTGACTTGAAGAACAGGTGTTTTTTTGTTTTTTTGTTTTTTGTAGAGACAGGGTCTCCCCATGTTGCCCAGAGTGGTCTCGAACTCCTGGCCTCTTAAGTGATCCTCCTGCGTCAGCCTCCCAAGTAGCTGGGATTACAGGTGTGTATCACCGTGCCTTGCTGAAGTATTTTTTAAAAGTTGTTGACTGGCTGGGTGCAGTGGCTCATGCCTGTAATCCCAGCACTCTGGGAGGCCTAGATGAGTGGATCACCTGAGGTCAGGAGTTTAAGACCAGCCTGAACAACATGGTAAAAGCTCATCTCTACTAAAAATACAAAAATTAGCTGGGTGTGGTGGCACATGCCTATAGTCCCTGCTACTTGGGAGGGTGAAGCAGGAGAACAGCTTGAGCCCCACAGGCAGAGGTTGCAGTGACCTGAGATCGCGCCATTGCACTCCAGCCTGGATGACAGAGCGAGACTCTGTCTCAAAAAAATAAATAAATAAAAATTTAAAAATAAGAATAAAGTTGGTGACTGATTCAATGCAGACGGAGGTGAGAAGACTCACAGGCTTCTGACTTTCAATTCTGGGTGATGAAAGTGTCATTAACTGGAAATGGGAGCAGCAGCAGGTCCGGAGGAAAGATAAGTGCAGATTGGGACATACAGAGTTTGACTGTGCAACTTTGGCAAGCAGTTGGAGTCATAAAAGTCTTAGCTCAAGATGGGTGTCAGAGCTGGGGACCTAGATCCAGAAGTCACCAGCTTCTGAGAGGTAGATAAAATGATGGCCCTGGTAGAACGTGTCAAGGGACAAAGACAGAAAGTGCTACAGAAGGCCAGGAGCACCAAGACAGACACACAAGGTGGGGCGGGCCCACCACAGACACCAAGGAGAAAGACCCCAAGCATATCAGGAAAATTCAGTGTCCCAGAAGAAGCCAGCTGAGTTGAATGTCTCAAACAAAAGAGAGTGGTCAGATCTGTTTCTTGCACAAAATAATTAGCTATAGAAACTCTGAAAAACTTTACATAATCTTCTAGTCCAGAGTTGTTAAAATGGGGTATCTCCACCAGCAACTTCTTTTTTTTTTTAAGAGATGGAGTCTTGCTCTGTCACCCAGACTGGAGTGCGGTGGCAGGATCACAGCTTACTGCAACCTTCGCCTCCCAGGTTCAACAATTCTCCTGCCTCAGCCTCCCAAGTAGCTAGGACTACAGGTGCACACTGCCACGCCTGACTAATTTTTTGTATTTTGGTAGAGATGGGGTTCCACTAGTTGCCCAGGCTGGTCTCAAACTCCTAAGCTCAGGCAATCCACCTGCCTTGGCCTCCCAAAGTGCTAGGATTATAGGCGTGAGCCACCACAACCAGCCTGGTTGGTTGGTTAGTTAGTTAGTTAGTTAGTTTGAAATGGAGTTTCACTTTGTTGCCCAGGCTGGAGTGCGATGGCACGATCTCGACTCCCTGCAACCTCCACCTTCTGGGTTCAATTGATTCTCCTGCTTCAGCCTCCTGCGTAGCTGGGATTACAGGCATGCGCCACCATGGCTGGCTAATTTTGTATTTTTAGTAGAAACGGGGTTTCTCCATGTTGATCAACCTAGTCTCAAACTCCCGACCTCAGGTGATCCACCCACCTTGGCCTCCCAAAGTGGTGGGATTACAGGCGTGAGCCACTGCGCCCAGCCAGGGTTTTTATTTTTTGAGACGGAGTCTCACTCTGTCACCCAGGCTGGACCGTAGTAGCACAATCTCAGCTCACTGCAACCTCCGCCTCCTGGGTTCAAGTGATTCTCCTGCATCAGCCTCCCAAGTTGTTGGGATTACAGGCACCCATACCACCATGCCCAACTAATTTTTTTTTTTTTTTTTTTGAGATGGAGTCTCACTCTTGTTGCCCAAGCTGGAGTGCAATGGTGCAATCTTGGTTCACTGCATCCTCCGCCTCCTGGGTTCAAGCGATTCTCCTGCCTCAACCTCCTGAGTAGCTGGGATTACAAGCACCCACCACCATGCCTGGCTAATTTTTTTTTTTTTTTTTT
>NW_016829485.1:407614-417732 GCF_001698545.2 Rhinopithecus bieti | reverse complement strand
TTTAGACGGAGTCTGGCTCTGTCGCCCAGGCTAGAGTGCAGTGGCCGGATCTCAGCTCACTGCAAGCTCCGTCTCCCGGGTTTACACCATTCTCCTGCCTCAGCCTCCTGAGTAGCTGAGACTACAGGCGCCCACCACCGCGCCCGGCTAATTTTTTGTATTTTTAGTAGAGATGGGGTTTCACCATGGTCTCGATCTCCTGACCTTGTAATCCGCCTGCCTCGGCCTCCCAAAGTGCTGGGATTACAGGCGTGAGCCACCGCGCCCGGCTTATGCCTGGCTAATTTTAATTTTTGTATTTTTAGTAGAGATGGGGTTTCGCCATGTTGGCCAGCCTGGTCTTGACTTCCTGACTTCAGGTGATCTGCCTGCCTCGGCCTCTCAAAGTGTTGGGACTACAGGTATGAGCCACAGCGCCCAGCCTAGCCATTGTTAATATGGGAGAAAATATTAGAACGTCTTGGTCTACTTCATTCTTCTTTCTTCTCCCTTTTAACATTTTCTGTGTTTTATAATATGTGCCATATTCTGAGCAAGCAAAATATATACTTTATGAATACTTATATATATCTTGTGGGACATGCTCAAAAATTTTTACTGATAGAATTGTGACCATTATTCTATATAATTCATTAAAATATATTTGAACCAGGCCAGGTGCAGTGGCTCACACCTGTAATCCCAAAACTTTGGGAGGCACAGACAGAAGGATGGCTTGAGCCCAGGGGTTTGAGATCAGCCTGGGCAACACAGCAAGACCCTGTCTCTACAAAAAAAATTTAAAAGAGTGGCTGGGAGCAGTGGCTCACACCTGTAATCCCAGCATTTTGGGAGGCCAAGACAGGTGGATCACTTGAGGACAGGAGTTTGAGATCAACCTGGCCAACATGGTGAAACCCCGTCTCTACTAAAAATACAAAATTAACGGGCATGGTGGTGCGTGCCTGTGGTCCCAGCTACTCGGGAGGGTGAGGCAGGAGAATCGTTTGAACCCGGGAGGCGGAGGCTACAGTGAGCCAAGATAGCACCACTGCACTCCAGCCTGGGCGACAGAGCAAGATTCTGTCTCAAAAAAGAAAAAAAAATTAAAGTATTAGCTGAGTGTGCTGGTACACACCTGTAGTCCCCGTCACTTGAGAGGCTGAGGTGGGGGAGGATTGCTTGAGCCTGGGAGCTCAAGGCTGCAGTAAGCTGTGATCATACCACTATACTCCAGCCTACACAACAGAGCAAGACTGTGACTCGAAAAAGAAAAGAAAAAACTGTATATATATGAACCATATAAAAGACTACAGGCCAGGCACGGTGGCTCACACCTGTAATCCCAATACTTTGGGAGGCCAAGGCGGGCAGATCTCTTGAGGTCAGGAGTTTGAGACTAGCCTGGCCAACACAGTGAAACCCCATCTCTATTAAAAATACAAAAATTAGCTGGGTATGGTTTCATGTGCCTATAATCCCAGCTATTAGTCAGTCAGGAGGCTGAGACATGAGAATCACTTGAGCCCAGGAAGCAGAGGCTGCCATGAGCCAAGATAGCACCACTGCCTGAGAGACAGAGCAAGACTTCGTCGAAAGAAAGAAAAGAAAAGAAAAGAAAAAAAGAAAGAAAGAAAGAAAGAAAGGATGGAAGGGAGGGAGGGAGGGAAGAAGGGAAGAAAAGAAAAGAAAAGAAAAAAGAAAAGAAAAGAAAGAAAGACATTGCAGTGCAATGGCACAATCATGGCTCACTGCAGCCTCAACTTCCTCAAGCTTGGGACCCATCACCTCACCTTAGCCTCCCAAGTAGCTGAAACCACAGGTGTGTGCCACCACACCCAGCTAATTTTTTGTATTTTTTGTAGAGACAATGTTTTGCCATGTCCCAGGCTGGTCTTGAACTCCTGGGCTCAAGCGATCCACCACCTCAGCCTCCCAAAGTGCTGGAATTACAGGCGTGAGCCACCATCCCTGGCCATATTCTTTCAAATCTTACATTTATTTTGCTGGTGAAAATGTGCTAAGAATGAACATTATGCTTAAATGGAAGAATTCCTAAATATATTTCAATATATATTGAAATAGGTATTTTAATTATTTGTTTTTGAGATGGAGTCTCACTCTGTCTGGCCCAGGCTGGAGTGTAGTGGCGCAATCTCGGCTCACTGCAGCCTCTGCTCCCCGCACTCAAGCGACTCTCCTGTTTCAGCCTCCCAAGTAGCTGAGACTACAGGTGTATGCTACCATGGCCCTGCTGGTTTTAGCTGTGTCTTCTCCCTCTTGGGACTAGCCTTGCCAGCCCATTCATTTTGTATTTTGAGTAGAGATGGGGTTTCATCATGTTGGCCAAGCTGGTCTCTAACTCTTGACCTCAGATGATCCGCCCACCTCAGCCTCCCAAAGTGCTGGGATTACAGGCGGGAGCCACTGCGCCCACCCAGTATTTTAATTCTCAAGAAAAACAGGTCATAGAATATGGGACAGCGCTCGGAAAAATTAGTTTCTAACCATTTTAGTAAGTCCTTGTACAAGGATTTAGCATTATTCAGAAAGGTGAAACATTTGTAGAATTGTGTTAAGGTACTTTAAATAAGGTATCATTGCCGGGCGCGGTGGCTCAAGCCTGTAATCCCAGCACTTTGGGAGGCCGAGATGGGCGGATCACGAGGTCAGGAGATCGAGACCATTCTGGCTAACATGGTGAAACCCCATCTCTACTAAAAAATACAAAAAAAAAAAAAACTAGCTGGGCGTGGTGGCGGGCGCCTGTAATCCCAGCTACTCGGGAGGCTGAGGCAGGAGAATGGTGTAAACCTGGGAGGCAGAGCTTGCAGTGAGCTGAGATAGTGCCACTGCACTCCAGCCTCGGCGACAGCGCCAGACTCCATCTCAAAACAAAAACAAACAAAAAAAAGGTATCATTTTTATTTTTTTCATTTTCCTTAGCAAACTAATGCAGTATAAGGTACCGTTAATAATCACTTATTTTATAACTCAGAAACATGAAAAAAATCATTCATTTAATAAGGTAATCATGTATTCAATCATGATAGAATAAACTGTCCCCTAAAGTTCTTCTAGTACTTTAGTATTTAGTAATAAACTAATTCTCTTATCAAAAAGATTTCAATGGGTTATTTATCTGTTTATTTATTTATTTTGAGACAGAGTCTTGCCCTGTCACCCAGGCTGGAGTGCAGTGGCGCAATCTTGGCTCACTGCAACCTCCACCTCCCGGGTTCAAGCAATTTTCCTGCCTCACCCTCCCAAGTAGCTGGGACTACAGGCGCCAGCTGTCACGCCCAGCTAATTTTTGTATTTTTAGTAGAGACAGGGTTTCGTTTGGCCAGGATGCTCTCGAACTCCTGACATCAGGTGATCCACCTGCCTCGGCCTCCCAAAGTGCTGGGATTACAGGCGTGAACCACCGTGCCCAGTCACAAAAAGACTTCAAGAAGTTATCAAAAACATTTTGGCTCAGAGTCCCCACTAACCTCTTCGATATTAGACTGTTACACATATTACCTGTATTTTGAGGGTCACAAATAACTTCTAAATAATTTCTAGGCATATTTAAGTCGTTTATGGGTTTTTTCATAGTTTATTCTCAGTATGCTAGAGATATATTGTACCAGATAAAGTATGCCTAAGTGTATACAAAATCAGCTCTTTTTGGCCTCCTCATGCCATGTTAATTCTAGAAAATTTAAAAAACAGTGTAAATGATGTTATTACCAACAAAGGTAGCTACCAAAGCGGAGACCACCAGAATGAGGGAAGGAGTCTTACTTTGAACTTCAAGAAAGCAGGTTCAGGAAGAAAAAAGTGCAGCCCTGGGTTCCAGAGGATAAATCCTGCAGCCTATACCTCCCTCTGCCTCCCGCCAAAGATGACAAAGGCTGAACATGAAGCCTGGGAGGTCACAGGGGCGCCGTGCCCGGGGAAACGAGGCTGTCCAGGTATACCCGATCCTCATCACAACAGGAGCGGTCACCTTCCTCGCAGATCCCTGCCCATCTGGGCAGCTGACCTGCCGGACTACAATGGCCTGACCCACTTAGCTGCTGCCCTCGTGGGTGCCTCTACCCTCACCTTCCCTAACCCGAGCTATTCCCGGCCTCCAGGGCATGACGGTGCTGTTGCTTTGTAAACTAAAAATATCTTGGCCCCAATTTTCTGAAAGAGGGCTGGCAAGGCTAGTCCCAAAGGGGAGAAGACGCAGCCAAAACCAGCAGGGAAACGGTGGGCCTGGAGGGGCTCCTGCACGCAAGGAGAGCTCACACATGCTCCCAGATGGGCTGTCTCCACATGCCTCAGGTGTGAACACTAGCATACCTTAACTCACTGTGCTCATGGCCCAAATGATCAGACTGGAGGCAACAGAAACAAACCCCCAAATTTCCACACAGCCCAGAGGAGGAGAAACAGGAATGACCGCATCGCTTCTAAACTAAGCTGAATCATGATCACAAGGAACACACTAACATCACTGAGTTCCTGCTACTCGCCACTTGGCACGTCTGAATCACACCTGATGGCCAGGTGCGGTGGCTCACACCTGTAATCCCAGCACTTTGAGAGGCCAAGGTGGGTGGATCACCGGAGGTCAGGGGTTCAAGACCAGCCCGGCCAACATGGTGAAACCCTGTCTGTACTAAAAATACAAACATTACCCAGGCATGGTGGTAGGCACCTGTAATCCCAGCTGCTCAGGAGGCTAAGGTAGGAGAATCACTTGAACCCAGGAAGTGGAGGCTGCAGTGAGCCGAGATCACACCATTGCACTCCAGCCTAGGTGACAAGAACAAGACTCATCTCAAAAAAAAAAAAAAAAAAAAAATTACAGGTGCTGAAAACCTCTGATTCAAGATTTTTGGCTGGGTGTAGTGGCTCACGTCCGTAATCCCAGCACTTTGGGAGGCCAAGGCGGGTGGATCACGAGGTCAGCAGATCGAGACCATCCTGGCTAACACATCAAAACCCCGTCTCTATTAAAAATACAAAAAATTAGCCGGGCGTGGTGGTGGGCGCCTGTAGTCCCAGCTACTGGGGAGGCCGAGGCAGGAGAATGGTGGGAACCCTGGAGGCGGAGCTTGCAGTGAGCCGAGACAGTGCCACTGCACTCCAGCCTGGGCGACAGAGCGAGACTCCGTTTCTAAAAAAAAGAAAACATTTTCTGCCACACATTCAATGAGCAATCCTTCATTAAGTCCCGACCCTAAGCCAGGTGCTGTTCTAGGTGCTGGTATTAGGTTGGTATACCAAGCAGACAGTGTCTTCTTAAAGCTTTATTTTCTTTCCTTTCTTTTTTTCTTTTTGTTTCTTACTTTCTCCTTCTCTCTCTCTCTTTCTGTCTTATAGAAACAGTGTCTAGGCTGGGAGCGGTGGTTCACGCCTGTAATCCCAACACTTTGGGAGGCTGAGGCAGGTGAATCACGAGGTCAGGAGTTCGAGACCAGCCTGGCCAATATGGTGAAACCCTGTCACTACTAAAAATACAAAAATTAGGTGGGCGTGGTGGTGGGCGCCTGTAGACCCAGCTACTTGGGAGGCTGAGGCAGGAGAATTGCTTGAACCTGGGGGGCAGAGGTTGCAGTGAGCCAAGATCCTGCCACTGCATTCCAGCCTGGGTGACAGAGGCTCCATCTCAAAAAAAAAAAAAAAAGGAAAAGAAAAAGAAAAAAGAAACAGCATCTCACAATGTTGTCCAGGCTGGTGTCAAACTCCTGGGCTCAAGTGATCCTCCCACCTTGGCTTCCCAAATTGTTAGGATTACAAGCATGAGCCACTGCACCCAGCCTTAAAGCTTGCTTTCAGTGAACCAACATAAAAAGACAAAAAATGCCACAGGCACACGGTGTTTCATTGCAGTACTGTTTGCAGAAAGATCAGTCTGCATCCCACCCATCACATACCAGGATAAACTCCAAATTACATCATATTTGAAAGTTAAAAAATGACATAAGAGTATCAGGATAAAGTACAGGTGAATTCATTTTATCATTAGAGTTAGGAAGACCTTTCTACTGCTGACAAAAACCAAATGTCAGAAAAGATTGTTAAACTTTGGCTACATAAAAATGAACTTCAGGCCAGGCACGGTGGCTTATGCCTGTAATCCCAGCACTTTGCAGGCCGAGGCAGGTGGATCACTTGAGCCCAGGAGTTCGAGACCAGCCCGGCTAACATGGCAAAACTCCGTCACTACTAAAAATACAAAATTTAGCCGGGCATGGTGGCGGGCACCTATAATCCCAGGTACTCCGGAGGCTGAGGCAGGAGAATTACTTGAAGTCAGGAGGCGGTGGTTGCAGTGAGCCAAGATCGCACCATTGCACTCCAGCCTGGGCGAAAGAACGAGACTCTGTCTCAAAAAAAAAGTGATCTTTTTGAAATGGTTAAAGAGGAGTTACATATGATCCAGCAAGTATGCATCCAAGAGAAATAAAAACCGACGTCCACACAAAGCTTACATGCAAATGTTCGTAGTAACATTATTCACATTAGCCAAAAAGTGAAAGCAACCAAAAGTCCAACATAAAAGACGTAAAAGACAAAAACAAAAGACTAAGGAGGGCCGGGTATGATGGCTCAGACTTGTAATCTCAGCACTTTGGGAGGCTGAGGCAGGAGGATTAGTTGAGGCTAGGAGTTTGAGACCAGCCTGGACAATATAGTGAGACCCCGTCTAGACAAAAAATGAAAAAACCAACCAGGCACGGTGGCACATGCGTGTAGCCCCAGCTACTCAGAAAGCTGAAGTGGGAGGATTGTTTGAGTCCGGGAGCTGGAGGCTGTAGTGAGCTATGATCGCACCACTGCACTCCAGCCTGGATGACAGAGGAAGACGCTTCCTCAAAACAAAAAAAAAAGAAAAAGAAAGAAAAAGAAAAGAAAAAAAATTGGCCAGGTGCAGTGGCTCATGCCTGTAATCCCAGCACTTTGGGAGGATGAGGTGGGTGGATCACCTGAGGTCAGGAGTTCGAGACCAGCCTGATCAACGTGGTGAAACCCCATCTCTACTAAAATACAAAATTAGCCGGGCATGGTGGCAGGCACCTGTAATCCCAGCTACTCACGAGGCTGAGGCAGGAGAATCACTTGAACCTGGGAGGCGGAGGTTGCAGTGATCTGAAATCATGACATTGCACTCCAGCCTGGGCGACAAGAATGAAACTCCATCTCAAAAAAAATAATAATTATATACACATATATATGATCTAGGACTAAGAAACACTTGATTCTTCCCACAGGCCATATAACTGAAAAGTTGTTGGCATGTCTCGTTAAATTATAGCAGATTCACAGTACCATTTTTCATCTTGCTTTTACTAAATTTAGTATTTGGTATTGATTCTGTTTAACTGCCTTGTATTTCAGATTCTGTATGAATAAGAAGGATGCTAACAACTCCAGGAGATTAAGGCTTGCTTGCAAATAGTATTTTAAAATCATAACCATTCTCAGTATACAACTGTCTGCATCATTTTCTCATTTAATCATCTTTCATCCTAAAGAGGTATTAACCTCCTTAAAATGCCTCACTGCCCTACAAACTAGAGATCTGGGGAGGGAGAGGCCCCCTAAATACATTTAGAAAATGGGAGTTCTTTATGCCTCATTACTCGTGAAACAGATTCTAACATTCCTGCAATGAAGACGATGGATATGGCTTTTTCTTTTTGGTCTCACTCTGTCACCCATGCTGGAGAGCAGTGGTGCAATCAGAACTCCCTGCAGCCTTGAACTCCCAGGAATAGGCGATCCTCCCACCTCAGGCTCCCAAGTAGCTGGGACTACAGGTGTGCACCACTACATCCAGCTAATTTTTAATGTTTTGTAATGATGGCGTCTCACGATGTTGCCCAGGCTTCTCAAGCTCCTGGCCTCAAGTGAGAGTAAAGCATGTTCCGAAGGAAAAAAAAAAAAAAAGGCGGCGGCGTGGGGCTATCCCCTTTCTTACTTCAGTCTATTTCCTGTTGCACTTCCTTTTACCAGAAAGCCACAAAAATTAAACCTTCAAATCACGTAAGTTAGTGGTTTTTTACAAATGAACAAAAACTCCAAAACTCGCAGGGGAGCCGTGCGCGGTGGCTCAAGCCTGTAATCCCAGCACTTTGGGAGGCCGAGACGGGCAGGTCACAAGGTCAGGAGATCGAGACCATCCTGGCTAATACGGTGAAACCCCGTCTCTACTAAAGAATACAAAAAACTAGCCGGGCGACGAGGCGGGTGCCTGTAGTCCCAGCTACTTGGGAGGCGGAGGCAGGAGAATGGCATAAACCTGGGAGGCGTAGCTTGCAGTGAGCTGAGATCCGGCCACTGCACTCCAGCCCGGGCGACAGAGCCAGACTCCATCTCAAAAAAAAAAAAAAAAAAAACCTCACAGGGGAGTTGAAAGTAGCAGAGGTAAATATCACGGTCACGAAGAAAGACACCCCACTCCCCACCCCTAGGATGTGAAATGGCTGCTCGCTGCACTTGGTCTAGCCCAAGCCTACAATCTTCACACTTTTTTCTTTTTTTAGAGACAAGGTCTTGCTCTGTTGCCCAGCCTAGAGGACAGTGGCACAATTACAGCGGCACAATTACAGCTCACTGCCTCCTCGACCTTCTGGCCTCAAGTGATCCACCTCAGCCTCCCGAGTAGCTGGGACTATAGGCTTGCACCACCACACCGACCTAATTTTTGTATTTTTTTTTGGTAGAGACGGAGTTTCGCCACATTGCCCAGGCTGGTCTCAAACTCCTCAGTTCAAGCGATCCTCCCACCTCGGACTCCCAAAGTGCTGGGATTACAGGGGTGAGTCACTGCACCTGGCCCACAGAATTCTTTTTTTTAATCTTATTACTATTTTTTTTTTTTTGGAGATGGAGTCTCACTGTGTTGCCTAGACTGGAGTGCATTGGCACAAACTTGGCTCACTGTAACTTCCACCTCTCAGTGTTCAAGTAATTCTCCTGCCTCAGCCTCCCAAGTAGCTGGAATTACAGGCACACGTCACCATGCCTGGCTAATTTTTGTATTTTAGTAGAGATGGGGTTTCACCATATTGGCCAGGCTGGTCTCAAACTCTTGACCTCAGGTGATCCGCCTGCCTCAGCCTCCCAAAGTGCTGGGACCTACAGGCGTACATCCCACCACGCCCGGCCAGAGTTCAGCTTTCTTTTATACGTGACATGATCAGATTTATGGGAGGGTGTGTGTTTTTGTTGTCGTTTAATTTTAGAGACAGAGTCTCACTCTGTTGCCCAAGCTGGTGTGCAGTGGCATGATCGAGGCTCACTGCATCTTCGGCCTCCTTGTCTCAAGCGATCTTCCCACCTCTGCCTCCCGAGTAGCTGGGATTACAGGCACGCACCACCACACCTGGCTAATTTGTTTTTGTACAGACTGGGGTCTTGCTGTGTTGCCCAGGCTGGTCTGGAACTCCTGGGCTCAAGCGATCCTCCCACCTCAGTCTCCCAAAGTGCTGGGATTACAGGCATGAGCCACCACACCCAGCCCTCACTCTGATTTACGTTTTTTAGAAGTTGCCTCTGCTTGGTGGAGATGGCAGATACTTCAATAGTCCAGGTGAATGGATACACTGGGGTAGACTAGAGAGGTGGTTATAAATAGAGAAGTGGATATATGAAAAAGGCAGATTTCTCAATGGTAAAAAGCAATTTTCACCAAAACAGCATCATGTAGAAGGTCTTCTCTTAGTTTTGTGATTTTACAAGTGACTGCAAATTATGTTACTCTAGACAATAGGATTCAAAAGGGGAGTACAGGAGACCTTTTGGGCCTGCAGACACTTTTGTTTTGCCCTTGAAGTTTCTTTTTTTTAAATCTGTTTTTTGGACTGGGCGCAGAGCCTCACACCTGTAATCTCAGCACTTTGGGAGGCCAAGGTGGGCGGATCACGAGGTCAGGAGATCGAGATCATCCTGGCTGACACAGTAAAACCCCGTCTCTACTAAAAAATACAAAAAAGTAGCCGGGCGTGGTGGTGGGTGCCTGCAGTTCCAGCTACTCAGGAGGCTGAGGCAGGAGAATGGCATGAATCCAGGAGATGGAGCTTGAAGTGAGCTGAGATCGTGCCACTGTACTCCAGTCTAGGCGACAGACTGAGACTCTGTCTCAAAAAAAAAAA
>NW_016829485.1:403947-407270 GCF_001698545.2 Rhinopithecus bieti | reverse complement strand
TTTTTTTTTTTTTTTTTTTTTGCGACAGAGTCTTGCTGTGTTTCCCAGGCTGGAGTGCAGTGCCACGATCTTGGCTCACTAGAACCTCTACCTCCCAGGTTCAAGTGATTCTCCTGCCTCAGCCTCCCATGTAGCTGGAAATACAGGCGTGCACCATCACACTCGCCTAATTTTTGGATTTTTAGTAGAGATGGGGTTTTGCCATGTTGTCCAGGCTGGTCTTGAACTCCTGACCTCAAGTGATCCACCTGCCTCAGCCTCCCAATATACTGGGATTTTAGGCATGAGCCACCGTGCCCAGCCAAAGTTTCTTTTTCAAAAATCTGAATTGGCAATCTAAAAATCTTGATTTCTGATTTCTCTTGGTGCTGACTAGATCCAGCAAACACTAGGCCCCTATTTCCGAAGGTGGTAACCGGGGAGGGCACAGGCCTTCTGGTTTACCAGTCCCCTGACCTGGTACCATTTCAGGATGCCACCACCAGCCCTTGCTCACACGAAAGTACCTCAGTTTGGACCTCAAAATAAAGAGGCCAGTTCATCTCAACTCATTTATTTATTTATTTATTTATTTATTTATTTATCTCACTGTCACCCAGGCTGGAGGGCAGTGGCACAACTCAGCTCACTGCAACCTCTGCCTCCCAGACTCAAGCGATCCTCCCACCTCAGCACCCCAAGTAGCTGGGACTACAGGCTCATGCCGCCATTGTCCGGCCACCAGGCCCAGCTAATTTTTTTGTATTTTAGTAGAGACAGGGTTTTACCATGTAGCCCAGGGTGGTCTCAAACTCCTGAGCTCAAGCGACCCACACACCTTGACCTCCCAAAGTGTTGGGATTACAGGAGTGAGCCACTGCGCCCGGTCACCTTCACTCAATTTTGATCAACAGCCAGTGTTAGGTTTCACGTTAACTACCATCACCTGTCAAGCACCAGACACCTGAAGACCCGCTACCGGGACAATCATACTTGGATATAGCCAAACCAACGTTAGGAAGGGAAGGCACCTGCAGTGTCTCACAACTGAGTGGTATTACCGCTCAGACTGGTTCATTCTGCACGCCAGGGAGCAACCCAAGTACCGTCCAACTGTGACCTCCCCAAAGGAGGGTCCCTCCTTCATCACAGAGGTATGCAAATGGAATGCAAGAGGGGTGCAGTACTTGGCCACCTTTCTTTGAGAAAGAATTCTCGAGTTGACAGCTTTTCCTTCCACTAGAAAAAGTCATCTGAGTGGCCGGGCACGGTGGCTCAAGCCTGTAATCCCAGCACTTTGGGAGGCCGAGACGGGCAGATCACGAGGTCAGGAGATCGAGACCATCCTGGCTAACACGGTGAAACCCCGTCTCTACTAAAACTACAAAAAACTAGCTGGGCGACGTGGCGGCGCCTGTAGTCCCAGCTACCTGGGAGGCTGAGACAGGAGAATGGCGTAAACCCGGGAGGCGGAGCTTGCAGTGAGCTGAGATCCGGCCACTGCACTCCAGCCTGGGTGACAGAGCGAGACTCCCTCTCAAAAAAAAAAAAAGTCATCTGAGGCCAGGCTCACTGGGTCCTGACTGTAATCCTAGTGCTTTGGGAGGGCAAGGCAGGAGGATCGCTTGAGACCAGAAGTTTGAGACCAGTCTTGACAACATAGTGAGACCTTGTCTCTACCAAAAAAGGAAAGAAAAAAGAAAGAAAAAGGCAACTGAAATTCAAGGGATGTAGAAATATCAGTCTCTTGGCTGGGCGCAGTGGCTCACGCCTGTAAGCCCAGCACTTTGGGAGGTCGAGGCGGGCAGATCACTTGAGGTCAGGAGTTTGAGACCAGCCTGGCCAACATGGTGAAAACCCAACTCTATTTAAAAATACAAAAATTAGCCCAGCGTGGTGGTGGGCACCTGTAGTCCCAGCTACTCAGGAGGCTGAGAAGAATCACTTGAACTCCGGAGGCAGAGGTTGCAGTTAGCCGAGATTGCGCCACCGCACTCCAGCCTGGGCAAAAGTAAGACTCTGTCTAATAAAAAAAAAAAAAAAAGGAAATATCAATTTTTTATAGCACAGGCGGTCTTCAGGGTGCTGCAGTGTGAGCATACTCTAGGACCAGCTGAATGGTTCCAGGTCTCTGAAAAGTTTTGTGCTTCTACCTCTCCCATTTTATTTTCCCTAGTCTTCACCCTTACACCTCAGTTCTACCTCTGGCCAAAATAAGTAAGGTACATTTATCAAAACACTGTTAACTTCCAATCCATTTTCAGTTTCAAGGATAACATAAAATGTCTTTGCAAGCCAGATGTGGTGGTTCATGCCTATAATCCGAGCACTGGAAGGCCAAGATGGGAGGATCTCTTGAGGCCCAGGAGTTCGAGACCAGCCTGGACAACACAGTGAGAACCCCCTTTTTTTTTTGAGACGGAGTTTCCCTCTTGCTGCCCAGGCTGGAGCGCAATGGAGCGATTCTCGACTCACGTGCGCCTCCCGGGTTCCAGCGATTCTCCCGCCTCAGCCTCCTGAGTAGCAGGGATTACAAGCATGCGCCACCACGCCCGGCTAATTTTGTATTTTTAGTAGAGACGGGGTTTCTCCGTGTTGGTCAGGCTGGTCTCTATCTCCCGACCTAAGGTGATCCGCCCGCCTCAGCCTCCCAAAGTGCTGGGATTACAGGCGTGAGCCACCGCGCCCGGCCGAGACCCCCGTCTTCACAATTAAAAAAAAGCGGGGGGGTTTGCAAAGTTTCGGAACTAGAAAATTTACCCAACATTTAGTAAAGGTCCTCTTCAACACCCTTCCAGTCCATGCAATCTCGGACCCCACCTCCCGAGCTGCTGGACGTTCCCCAAGGCCAGTCGCTTAACCTGACCCCCACTGCCGCGTTTGCAGAACGGGGATAAGGACCATCTCAGTGGGTCTCCCCAAAGTGGGGTCGCACGGGAAAATGCACGGTGCTTGGCATACACTCAGCTTCGAGGCAGTGGCAGCTGGCGAGGCGGGCGCTCGGGGAGGGCCGGGGGTCGGGCGGGCACGGCTCACCCACCTGCAGGCGGACGTTGAGCATCATGGAAGCCACGATGTAGAGGTAGGGGAAGTTGATGCGCAGCCGCCACGCCAGGTCGAAGAAGATGAGCAGCGTGCGAGTCAGCCCCTTGCAGAAGACTCCATAGGAACGGGCGGCGGCCGAGCGTGAGAGCCGGACAGCCAGGCCCGACAGAGCCGCCGCCATATAGAGACCGGCGCTCCCACAGCCCGCCCGCCCGCCCTCTCCGCGCCGCGTCGCCCCGGCCGCTGGCCCTCGCCTGGCGAGTTCACCGAGTGAGGGAGGCGGCGGCTAGACCGGCGGG
>NW_016829485.1:387367-401001 GCF_001698545.2 Rhinopithecus bieti | reverse complement strand
CCCGTCTCGGCCTCCCAAAGTGCTGGGATTACAGGCTTGAGTCACCGCGCCCGGCCTATTTTATTTTATTTTATTTTATTTATTTATTATTATTATTATTGGTAGAGATAGGCTCTCACTATGTTGCCCAGGCTGGTCTGGAATCCCTGGCCTCAAGCCATCCTTCTACCTAGGCAGAGAGTTATGTTAACAGGCCATTCGGTTGCCGTAAACAATGGCAAGCAAAATTACCACAAAGCTAAACTGGGCAAGGTAAGAAGACTGTTGTAATGAGATGTAGTGAGAGGTCAAAGAGACACCCGGGAAAGCTAACAATATTTGAGGTATATCCAGGTTAATTGTTCCAAACTACAGTGCTGGCTGGGAAATTAGCCTAGGTTCCTGAACTAGCATTCAGCTGAGCCCAGTGTCACTGAGCCTCTTTGGGAATACATTTTCCTCATTATGGCTTGAGAAACAAACACAGACAGAACTAATTATAAATCAGTGTGAGCCAAACACAGTGGCTCATGCCTATAATCCCAACACTTTGAAAGACCGAGGCCTTCAATAATTATTATTATTAAAAATAATTTTTTTTTTTTTTGAGACAGAGTCTCACTCTGTCACCCAGGCTGGAGTGCAGTGGCACGATCTCGGCTCACTGCAACCTCCACCTCCTGGGTTCAAGTGATTCAGCCTCCTGAGTAGCTGGGATTACAGCTGACTGTAATTACAGTCAAGAGGCTGAGGCAGGAGAATCATTTGAACCTAGGAGGCAGAGACTGGAGTGAGCCAAGATCACGCCATTGCACTCCAGAGAACTGTTGTCTATGAGAACTGTGTCTCAGGTGAGAGAAA
This sequence comes from Rhinopithecus bieti, assembly GCF_001698545.2. NCBI lineage: Eukaryota > Metazoa > Chordata > Mammalia > Primates > Cercopithecidae > Rhinopithecus > Rhinopithecus bieti. The sequence goes on along the minus strand of NW_016829485.1, from coordinate 400,161 downwards.
CAGTCAAGTTTTTTTTTTTCTTTCTTTCTTTCTTTTGAGATAGTCTCGCTCTGTCACCCATAGCTGGAGTGCAATGGCGCTATCTCGGCTCACTGCAACCTCTGCCTCCTCGGTTCAAGCAATTCTGCCTCAGCCTCTTGAGTAGCTGAGATTACAGGCAAGCACCACCACACCCCAATAATTTTTGTATTTTTAATAGAGACAAGGTTTCACCATGGGTTAGCCAGGCTGGTCTCGAACTCCTGACCTCAAGTGATCTGCCTGCCTCAGCCTCCCAAAGTTCTGGGGTTATAGGCATTAGCCACTGAGCCCAGGCAAGCCTTTTTTCTTTTCAGCATGATCTGGTGAGGAAAGCACAGAGAAGCCACATTTAGCAAGTTCTTGGTTTCACATTTAGCAAGTTCTTGGTGCCCTGTGACCTGGTTCTGTAAAATGAGGATAAGGACACGCATCCTGCAGGGTATTTATGAGAAGTAAATGAGATCAGGTATCACAGCATTTAGCACAGTCCCAGGCAGATAGAGGACACCCAGAAAGTGGTGGTAACTATTTTCTTTCTTTTCTTTTTCTTGTTTTTTGTTTGTTTGTTTTTTGTTTTGTTTTGTTTTTTTTTGAGACAGAGTCTCGCTCTGTCACCCAGGCTAGAGTGCAGTGGCGCAATCTCGGCTCACTGCAAGCTCCGCCTTCCAGGTTCACGCCATTCTCCTGCCTCAACCTCCCCAGTAGCTGGGACTACAGGCACCCGCCACCTCGCCCGGCTGATTTTTTTGTATTTTTAGTAGAAACAGGGTTTCACCGTGTTAGCCAGGATGGTCTTGATCTCCTGACCTCGGGATCCGCCCACTTCAGCCTCCCAAAGTGTTGGGATTACAGGCGTGAGCCACTGCGCCCGGCCTTCTTTGGGGGGGGGGGGCGGGGACAAGAGTGTGGCTCTGTTGCCCAGGCTGGAGTGCTGTGGTGAGATCTAGGCTCACTACAACCTCTGCCTCCCAGGTTCAAGCAATTCCCCTGCCTTAGCCTCCTGAGTAGCTGGGATTACAGGCGCCCACCACCACGCCCAGCTAATTTTTGTATTTTTAGTAGAGATGGGGTTTCACCATGTTGGCCATGCTGGTATCAAACTCCTGACCTGACCTCAAGTGATCTGCCCACCTCAACCTCCCAAAATGCTAGGATTACAGAAGTGAGCCTCCATGCCCAGCCTCTCCTGCCTTATTTCTTTTTGAGACAGGATCTGGCTCTGTTGCCTAGGCTGGAGTACAGTGGCATGGTCTCAACTCACTGTAGCCTCAACCTCTTAAGCTCAAGCAATCCTCCCAGCACAGTCTCCCAAGTAGCTGAGATTATAGCTGCACACTAGTGCACCCAGCTGATTTGTTTGTTTGTTTTTGATTTTGTAGAGACAGGGCCTTGCTAGGTTGCCTGGGCTGGTCTCGAACTTCTGGGCTCAAGTGATCCTCCTGCCTTGACCTCCCAAAGTGCTGGGATTACAAGTGTGAGCCACCACGCCTGGCCTAAATGGTAGCTATTTTCATGGTTAAATCCCTTGCACCCTTAGAAGAATGCAAGTTTAGGCTAGGCACGGTGGTGGTGGCTGAGATTGCATCATTGCACTCCAGCCTGAGCAGCAAGAGTGAAACTCCATCAAAAAAGAGAGAAAAGAAAAAAAGAAAGGGAGGAAGGAGAGAGGGAGGGAGGGAAGAAAGGAAAGGGAAGGGAAGGGAAGGAAAGGAAAGAAAGAGGAGGGAGGAGGGAGCCAGGTATGGTGGTTCACACCTGTAATCTCAGCACTTTGAGAGGCCAAGGCAGTAGGATCGCTTGAGCCTGGTGGTTTGAGACCAGCCTGGACAATATAGTGAAATACCATCTCTACAAAAAAATACAAAAATTAGCCAGATGTGGTGGCACACACCTGTAGTCCCAGCTGTTTGGGAAGCTGACGTGGGAGGATTGCTTGAGCCCAGGAGGTGGAGGTTGCAATGAGCCAAGATCATGCCACTGCACTCCAGCCTGGGTGACAGAGTGAGACCCCCACCTCAAAAAAAAAAAAAAAAGAAAAAGAAATTGAAGGATATTCACATGCATATATAGATGTACACAAACACATATACATATATAAATGCTATATACTATACATATATGCAAATATACACAAGCACATGTGTTTTTATTTGAAATGAAAAATGAAAGGTAAATGACAGGATATACCATAAATTTATTTTAAAGTGGTTTGGCTGGGCACGGTGGCTTATGCCTGTAATCCCAGCACTTTGGGAGGATGAGGCGGGTAGATCACTTGGGGTCAGGAGATGGAGACCAGCCTGGCCAACATGCCAAAACCCTGTCTCGACTAAAAATACAAAAATTAGGCAGGCATAGTGGTACGCGCCTGTAATCCCAGCTACTTGGGAGGCTGAGGCACGAGAATTGCTTGAACCCGGGAGATGGAGGTTGCAGTGAGTTGAGATATTGCCACTGCACTCCAGCCTAGGTGACAGAGCAAGACTCTGTCTCAAAAAAAAAAAAAAAGTTATTACTTCCCAGCCATGTATTCTTCTTTTGTGATTTGACTTCGGATCTGTAAATTTTTCTTCCACAGTTGTAAAACAAAACTAAATTTCTAAAAAATACATAAAACTGAAAGCAAAATAAATGAATTCTGTATATCTAGTTAGTGATATAACCACACAAAAAGAGGAACTATTTGAAGAAACATTAAAACTGTAATTTTTTTTTTTTTTCAGACAGAGTTTCACTCTTGTTGCCCCAGCTAGAGTGCAATGGCCTGATCTCAGTTCACTGCAACTTCCTTCTCCTGGGTTCAAGCGATTCTCCTGTCACAGCCTCCCAAGTAGCTGGGATTACAGGCCCATGCCACCATGCCCGGCTAATGTTTATATTTTTACTAGAGACAGGGTTTCATCATATTGGTTAGGCTGGTCTCAAACTTCTGACCTCAGGTAATCCGCCTCCTGGGCCTCCCAAAGTGCTGGGATTACAGGTGTGAGCCACCATGCCCAGCTAATTTTTTTTTTTTTTTTTGAGATGGAGTCTCGCTCTGTCACCTAGGCTGGAGTGCAGTGGCGCCATCTCGGCTCACTGCAATCTCCACCTCCCAGGTTCAAGTGATTCTCCTGCCTCAGCTTCCCGAGTAGCTGGGATTACAGGCGCTTGCCACCATGCCCAGCTAATTTTGTATTTTTGGTAGAGATGGGGTTTCACCATGTTGGCCAGACTGATCTCGAACTCCTGACCTCAGGTAATCCACCCACCTCAGGTAATGCCACCTCCCAAAGTGCTGGCATTACAGGCGTGAGCCACTGTGACCAGCCCTATTTATTTATTTTTAAATTTTTCCTTGAGACAGGGTCTCACTCTGTGGCCTAGGCTGGAGTACCTTGGTATTATCATAGCTCACTACAGCCTTGACCTCCCAGGTTCAAACAGTCCTTCCACCTCAGCCTCCTGCATGGCTGGGATCACACCACAGGTGCATGCTACCACACCTGGCTAATTGTCTTTTTTTAATTTTTATTTTTATTTATTTATTTTTGAGACAAGGTCTTGTTCTGTTGTCCAGGCTGGGGTGCAGTAGCGTGATCTCGGCTCACTACAACCTTGGCAAGCAATTCTCCTGCCTCAGCCTTCAGAGTAGCTGGGATTACAGGCGTGAACCACCACGCCCGGCTAATTTTTGTATTATTAGTAGAGACAGGATTTCACCATGTTGGCCAGGCTGGTGTTGAACTCCTGATCTCAGGTGATCCACCTGCCTCAACCTCCCAAAGTGCTGGGATTACAGGCATGAGCCACTGTGCCGGGCCTCAGGTAACTTTTTATTTTATTTTTTGTAGAGATGGGGTCTCACCATGTTGCCCAGGCTGGTCTCAATCTCCTGGCCTCAAGCAATTCTCCTGCCTTGATGTTAAGATTACAGGCATGAGGCCCGGCGCGGTGGCTCAAGCCTGTAATCCCAGCACTTTGGGAGGCCGAGACGGGCGGATCACAAGGTCAGGAGATGACACCATCCTGGCTAATAGGGTGAAACCCCGTCTCTGCTAAAGAATACAAAAAACTAGCCGGGCGACGAGGCGGGCGCCTGTAGTCCCAGCTACTTGGGAGGCGGAGGCAGGAGAATGGCGTAAACCTGGGAGGCGGAGCTTGCAGTGAGCTGAGATCCGGCCACCGCACTCCAGCCTGGGCCACAGAACCAGACTCCGTCTCAGAAAAAAAAAAAAAAGATTACAGGCATGAGCTGCCATACCCCAACTCTCCTCTTCTTGTGAAACTCAGCCTTGGATTTAGGGCTCTCCCTACTCCAGAGTGACCTCATCCTAGTCAGTTACCTCTGCAGACTCTATTTCCAAATAAGGTCACATTCTGAGGTACTGGGTGGATATGAATTTTTCGAGAACACTATTCAACCCAATGTAGTACTCAATGACACAAAACAAAAACAATCTCATGGGAAACCTTTGGAAAATGCTTGGAGAGACACGCATTTTTGTAAACCAGTAAATAAAAGGAAAGGATGAAACAATTATATTCTGCTCTACCTGTATGAACTGGGAGCTGGACTTCAAGGTAAGTGAGTAGTTAACAAGAATATATTTTTCTGGCTGGACGTGGTGGCTCATGCCTGTAATCCCAGCACTTTTGGGAGACCAAGGCGGGCAGATTGCAAGGTCAGGAAATCGAGAACATCCTGGCTAACAAGATGAAACCCTGTTTCTACTAAAAAAGAAAAAAAAGAAAAAAAGAAAAAAAAAATAGCCGCCAGGTGTGGTGGCTCACGCCTGTAATCCTAGCACTTTGGGAGGCCAAGATGGGCAGATCACGAGAGCAGGAGATCGAGACCATCCTGACTAACATGGTGAAACGCTGTCTCTACTAAAAATACCAAAAAAATTAGCCAGGTGTGGTGGCGGGCACCTGTAGTCCCAGCTATTCCGGAGGCTGAGGCAGAATGGCGTGAACCCAGGAAACAGAGCTTGCAGTGAGACGAGATAGCGCCACTGCACTCCAGCCTGGGAGATAGAGTGAGACTCCGTCTAAAAAAAAAAAAAAAAAAAAAAAAAGAAAAAAATACAATTTTTCTTTCTCCTTCTCTCCCTCCTTCTTCTTTTTGGAGAAAGGGTAAGCACTCTTTTCAGCACGCTGAGGTGCAGTTGGAACAATCACAAGCTCACTGCAAACCTCCCACTTCCTGGGCCTCAAGCGATCCTCCCCTCTCAGCTCCCCAAGCAAAGTTGGGACCACAGATTGCGCACCAACCAGCCTGTTAATGGTTTAAAAATTTTTTGGAAGACTTAGGTGATTTGCCTTTCTAGGAAGCCTTGGGAATTTGCTTTCCCAGGAAGGCTGATTTGCTTTCCAGGGAAGCTGATTGCCTTTCTAGGCTCACCAGGGCAGTATAAAAGGACCCGCGGTAGCAAGGCTTAGGAACAAAAACCTGCCAATTTTAGTTTTTTGGTCCCAGCCAGCCCCTTTGGTGGGGGAGGGGTGAGTCCGTCGGTCTCCAGCAGGGGGAGGCCGGGGAGTCACCCGGTGGGGTGGGGCTCTCGGCCAGGTTCCTAAAACAGTCCCGACAGGAGTGGGTGCTGAGGAAGTTCGCCCAGCGCGCCCGCTGGGAGCAGCTTTTATGTTCTGGGCCTGGGAGTGGGAGGGCAGTGGGCAGGACATAGGCGGGTCGGGGCGGGCGGTAGGCCTGGCTAAGCGGTTCCGGTTTTTCTCCATTGGAGGTCGGGTTGCGCCTGCGCAGTCGACCTGTGTCTTTCGCGGGCGCGGGAAAGCTGACGGTGAAGAACCCGGAACTGCGCCATCTTGCCTCCGTTCGTCCAAACATTAGGGTCTTGCTATGTTGCTGAACTCCTTGGGCTCAAGTAATCCTTCCACCTCGGCCTTTCAAAATACTGGGACTGGGCCGGGCGCGGTGGCTCAAGCCTGTAATCCCAGCACTTTGGGAGGCCGAGAAGGGCAGATCACAAGGTCAGGAAGTCGAGACCATCCTGGCTAACATGGTGAAACCCCGTCTCTACTAAAAAAAAAAAATACAAAAAACTAGCCAGGCGAGGTGGCGGGTGTCTGTAGTCCCAGCTACTCGGGAGGCTGAGGCAGGAGAATGGCGTAAACTCGGGAGGCAGAGCTTGCAGTGAGCTGAGATCCGGCCACTGCACTCCAGCCTGGGCGACAGAGTGAGACTCCGTCTCAAAAACAAACAAACAAAAAAAACAAAATACTGGGACTGGTTGGGCACGGTGGTTCACGCCTGTAATCCCAGCACTTTAGGAGGCCGAGGTGGGCAGATCACGAGGTCAGCAGTTCGAGACCAGCCTGGCCAACATGGTGAAACCCCGTCTCTACTAAAAATACAAAAATTAGCTGGGCATGGTGCCAGGTGCCTGTAATCCCAGCTACTCTGGAGGCTGAGGCAGGAGAATGGTGTGAACCCGGGAGGCGGAGCTTGCAGTGAGCCGAGATGGCGCCACTGCACTCCAGCCTGGGCGACAGAGTGACGCTTGGCCTGGAATTTTTTTTTTTTTTTTTTTTTTTTGGTGCAATAATGGGATTACAGTTAAGTTTGTAAAAAGAGCTTCTCTTTTAGAAATACATACTGAAGTCGGGTGCGGTAGCTCATGCTTGTAATCCCAGCACTTTAGGAGGCCGAGGCTGGCAAATCATGAGGTCAGGGATCGAGACCATCCTGGCCAACGTGGTGAAACCCTGTCTCTACTAAAAATACAAAAATTAGCTGGATGTGGTGGCACGTGCCTGTAGTCCCAGCTACTCAGGAGGCTGAGGCAGGAGAATCGCTTGAACCTGGGAGGCGGAGGTTGCAGTGAGCAGAGATAGCGCCACTGCACTCCAGCCTGGCGACAAAGCGAGACTCCATCTCAAAAAAGAAATACATATTGAAATATTTACAGATGTTGTGTATGATATATGGAACTTACTTCCAAATAATGACAATGTAGGAGAGTGGGTATAGATGACCCAAGATTACCCATAAACTGATAATTGTTAAATCAGATGACATACACATGGAGATTCACTACTATTCTGTCCATTTTTGTATACATTTGAAAACAGAGTCTCACCCTGTCACCCAGGCTGGAGTGCAGTCACGCGATCTCAGCTTACTGCAAACTCCACCTCCTGGGTTCATGCCATTCTCCTGCCTCAGTCTCCCGAGTAGCTGGAACTACAGGCACCCACCACCACGCCTGGCCAATTTTTTTGTATTTTTAGTAGAGACAGGGTTTCACCATGTTAGCCAGGATGGTCTTGATCTCCTAACCTCGTGATCCACCTGCCTCGGCCTCCCAAAGTGCTGGGATTACAGGCGTGAGCCACCATGCCTGGCCTGGGTCATACTATTATTTAAAAATGTTTCTAAACTGGGTGCAGTCACTTACACCTGTAGTCCCAGTACTTTGGGAGGCTGAGGTGGAAGGGGTACTTGAGATCAGGAGTTTGAGACCGGCCTGGGCAACATGACAAGACCCCATCTGTAATAAAAATTATGAAAATTAAAAATAAATGTAGGAAGATTTTCTGTCTCTTTTCTCATTATATACAGGGTGAGCAGGTGCTGATTAAACTTCTATTTGGGGCCAGGAGTGATGGCTCAAGACTGTAATTCCAGCACTTTGGGAGGTCGGGGTGGGCGGATTACCTGCAGTCAGGAGCTCAAGACAAGCCTGGCCAACATGGTAAAACCTACTAAAAATACAAACAATTAGCTGAGTGTGGTGGCACACGCCCGTAATCCCAACTACTCAGGAGGCTGAGGCAGGAGACTTGCTTGAACCCGGGAGGCAGAGGTTGCAGTGAGCAGAGATTGAGCCACTGCACTCCAGCCTGGGTGACAGAGCAAGACTCTGTATTAAAAAAAAAAAAAAAAGAGAGAGAGACTTCTGTTTAGTCCACAGATTGCAAAATATTGGAGAAAAAGGATGTTTCCTAGAGATCCTGGACTTGGGGCTATTACAGTCCCTGTGTGTGACTCTAGTTGTCTCTTTTGAGGAGGAGGTGTGTTATTGGTTTTGTGTGACATTAGAATGATTGAATTATGGTGGGGTAGGAGCATTTAAAAATATTAAATTGGAAGATATATGCATGTGAGTTGTGAGATCCACCAGATGTACATGGTGGATATGGCAGGACCTGACCATTGTCCTCTAAGACCCACTCTTCTCTTCTTTAGTGGTAGTAGAATTTTTAGCAGAGCTTCTGTTTCCCAGCCTGCACTGCAGCTTGGAATGGTCATGTGACTATGTCTGGCCAATGGGATGTAAGACGAAGTACAATGGCTTCCTAGAATCATCTGGAAGAAACACTTAGCACTCTCTCTTTGTCCCCCCTTTTCTTTTTTTGGGATGGAGTCTCACTCTGTTGCCAGGCTGGAGTGTGGTGGCAGGATCTCGGCTGACTGCAGTCTCCGTCTCCTAGGTTCAAGCGATTCCCCTGCCTCAGCCTCCCAAGTAGCTGGGACTACAGGCATGCACCACTACGCCTGGCTAATTTCTTACATTTTTAGTAGAGATGGGGTTTCACCATGTTGGCCAAGATGGTCTCCATCTCCTGACTTTGTGATCCTCCCGCCTCGGCCTCCCAAAGTGCTGGGATTATAAGCGTGAGCCACCGTGCCCAGCCTCTTTGTCCTCTTCTATCTCTGTTTCTCCATCCTGTGCTTGGGACTTAGAAGTACTGACTAGAGCTCCATCTTGGCCCATGAGGAAGCGGCTGGGGCACCAGGCTTCATGGAGAAGACCTATGTACCAGCCTGGATTACTTACTTCTGGATTTTTACCTGCGAGAAAAAAACAAACTTTAATTTTGTTTAAACTATTACCATTGCAGGTCTCTGTCAAGTGCACTGAACCTAGTACTCATAAATACAGTGGATATCTCTTGTTTCTGCCTGTACAGCCACAACTTCCCATTCTCTTGGGGGGACTTCCTCTACCCTATTCCATATGGTTTTGGTGGACTGTGAGTCACTAGGTCCTTCTCTTTTCCCCAGCAGGTGGAGAGGTGACCAAATACAACCACCCAAGACTCCTCTTGAGTCATCAGGAATGAAAACCTGGGTGGACTGGCACAGGGACCCCTAGGCAGATTATTATTATTATTACTATTATTATTATTATTATTATTATTTTGAGACGGAGTTTCACTCTTGTTGCCCAGGTTGGAGTACAATGTCATGATCTTGGCTCACTGCAACCTCCACCTCCCAGGTTCAAGCGATTCTTCTGCCTCGGCCTCCTGAGTAGCTGGGATTACAGGAGACTACCACCACGCCCAGGTAATTTTTTGTATTTTTAGTAGAGACAGCGTTTCACCATATTGGTCAGGCTGTTCTTGAACTCCTAACCTCAGGTGATCCACCCACCTCAGCCTCCCAAAGTGATGGGATTACAGGCATGAGCCACTGTACCTGGCCAGATTATTAACAGATTGTTATTAACGAAAGTTGTATTTTTCCTGAAATATTCATTATGTATTGTATTAACAAGTACAGGAATACAGAAGAAATACAGCTTTCAGCTTTGCCTAGACCTAAAAGATGGTCCTGAGGAAGGTGATGTCAGTGCACCCAAAATAAAATCCTTGAGGGTCCCCAAGTGACCCTGAATATTCTCTCTTTTCTGAGTTCTGGTTACTCAATCTTTCCTTTGTTTTTTCTTTGATTCTGTGAGCTACCTAGTATTCTTCTTCTTCTTCTTTTTTTTTTTTTGAGACGGAGTTTTGCTCTGTTGCCCAGGTTGGGGTGCAGTGGCGTGATCTTGGCTTATTGCATCTTCCGCCTCCTGAGTTCAAGCAATTCTCCTGCCTCAGCCTCCTGAGTAGCTAGGATTATAGGCATGCACCACCACACCCAGCTAATTTTTTATTTTTAGTAGAGATGGGGTTTCACCATGTTGGCTAGGCTGGCCTTGAACTCCTGACCTCAGGCGATCCGCCTACCTAGGCCTCCAAAAGTGTTGAGATTACAGGCGTGAGCCACTGCACCTGGCCTAAGAGCACAAACTTGATGAACTCTGCGTTGCTTGCTGTCTGATGGCACAGGCCCAGGCCCTGCTGGCCCAGCTGGACGTGTGGAGTTATCCTCATCTTACATAAAAGGATCCAGGAAATAGTGGGCGGGGCTAAGAAGACAGGAATCGCATGTTATTTAAAGTTTCAGTGGTAACCAAGAGGAGAACTAAAACAGTGAGATATACCACAATGGGGGGACTGCTGGTGTCAGTGAGCTAAATTCTCATGTATCACAGCCGAAAGACAAGAGATAATACGTACAATTGATCAAACAATCAGCTGATAAGACAGGGTGAGGAAAAAGAAGAAGAAAAGAAACAATTGATCAAGCAATAAGAATATAAGCAAGTTTTTTTTTTTTTTCTGCTTTTTTATTTATTTATTTATTTTTGAGACAGGGTCTCACTCTGTCCCCCAGGCTGGAGTGCGGTAGTGCAATCATAGCTCACTGCAGCCGCAACGTCCTGGGCTCAAGTGATCCTCCCTCCTCCCAAGTAGCTGGAACTACAGGCGCATGCCACTACAGATGGCTAATTTTTTAATTTAGGGTAGAGATGAGGTCCTGCTATGTTGCCCAGGCTGGTCTTGAACTTCTGACCTCAAGTGATCCTCCAAAATTGGCCTCCAAAAGTGCTGGGATTACAGGCGTAAGCCACTGTGTTGGGCTGTTGGAAAATTTTTTATTTATTACCAAATCATTGGCAAATCTCTGTGGCTCACTCCTGTAGTGCCAGCACGTTGGGAGGCCAACACTGGAGGATCAATGAGGCCAGGAATTTGAGTACAGCCTGGGCAATATAGTGAGACCCTGTATCTACAAAAAATAAAAATATTGGCCGGGCATGGTGGCTCACACCTGTAATCCCAGCATTTTGGGAGGTTGAGACGGGTGGATCACTTGAGGTCAGGGGTTCAAGACCGGCCTGGCTAACATGGTGAAACCCCGTTTCTACTAAAAATACAAAACATGGTGGTGCGTGCCTGTAATCCCAGCTACTCGGGAGGCTGAGGCAGGAGAATTGCTTGAACCCGGGAGGCAGAGGTTGCAGTGAGCTGAGATAGCGCCATTCCACTCCAGCTTGGGCAACAAAAGTAAAACTCTACCTAAAAAAATAAATAGGCTGGGTGCGGTGGCTCACACCTGTAATCCCAGCACTTGAGGAGGCCGAGGCAGGTGGATCACGAGGGTCAGGAGATTAAGACCATCCTGGCTAACACAGTGAAACCTCGTTTCTACTAAAAATACAAAAAATTAGCTAGGCGTGGTGGCAGGTGCCTGTAGTCCCAGCTACTAGGGAGGCTGAGGCAGGAGAATGGCATGAATCCGGGAGGCAGAGCTTGCAGTGAGCCAAGATTGTGCCACTGCACTCCAGCCTGGGCTACAGAGCGAGACTTCATTTCAAAAAAAATAAATTAAATAAATAAATATATAAATAGGCCAGACGCAGTGGCTGACGCCTGTAATCCCAGCAATTTGGGAGGCCAAGGTGGGTGGGTCACGAGGTCAGGTGATCAAGACCATCCTGGCTAACATGGTGAAACCCTGTCTCTACTAAAAATACAAAAAATTTGCCAGGCGTGGTGGCGGGCGCCTGTAGTCCCAGCTACTCCGGAGGCCGAGGCGGAGCTTGCAGTGAGCTGAGATCGCACCACTGCACTCCAGCCTGGGTAACAGAGCAAGACTCCATCTCAAAAAAATAAACAAATAAATTTAAATAAATAAATAAATAAAATAAAAATAGAAATAGAACTATTAGCCAGACATAGTGGTGCACACCTGTCATTCTAGCTATTTGGGAGGCTGAGGTGGGAGAATCGGTTGAGCCCAGTGGTTCAAGGCTGCAGTGAGCTATGATTGCACCACTGCACTCCAGCATGGGTTACAGAGGAAGACCCTGTCTCAAAAAAAAAAAAAAAAAACCAAAGTTTTTTTGAGGTCTTTAGTATGAGTTCTTCTGTGCTAGCTGAGGTTTTAAAAATGTGCACTATGTTAAACAATTATTTAAACAAATTATTTAAAGCAAATGACATTTAAACTAACTGACTTTAATTAAAAAAATAAATGACTTTTAATTAAAAAAGTAACAGGCTGGGTGAGGGGCTCACGCCTATAATCCCAGCACTTTGGGAGGCAGAGACTGGTGGATCAGTTGAGGTTGGGAGTTCAAGACCAGCCTGGGCAACACGGTGAAACCCTGTCTCTACTGAAAATACAAAAATTAGCCAGGCATGGTGACAGGCGCCTGTAACCTCAGCTACTCAGGAGGCTGAGACACGAGAATCCCTTGAACCTGGGAGCAGAGGTTGCAGGGAGCCAAGATTGGGTCATTGCACTCTAGCCTGGGTGACAAGAGTGAAACTCTATCTCAAAAAAAAAAAAAAAAAAAAAAATTGCCAGGTGTAGTGGCTTACTTCTGTAATCCCAGCACTTTGGGAGGATGAGGTGGGTGGATCACCTGAGGTCAGAATGCCTGTAATCTCAGTTACTTGGGAGGCTGAGGCAGGAGAATCACTTGAACCCAGGAGGCAGAGGTTGCAGGGAGCCACGACTGCGCCATTGTACTCCAGCCTGGGCAACAAGAGTGAAACTCCATCTCAAAAACAAAACAAAACAAACAAAAAATAAAGTTTTATTTTAATGTCTGAAGTATGAGCTCTTCTGTACTAGCTGTTGTTTTAACAATGTGCACATTGTTAAACAATCATTTAAAGTCATTTAAGTTAAATGACTTTAATTTAAAAAAAAAATG